>NW_028230442.1:10082339-10124839 GCF_043228905.1 Azolla caroliniana | reverse complement strand
GAGAATAAGATGTGAATGCACAAATTATAATTTAAGATTCGGATAAAAAATAGGGCATCTCAAATGCACGGCAAAAAGAAACTAAGGAAAATGTTATTATTCCAAACATTAAAAAAGGCAAAGGCCTTACAAGAAGACCATACATGAAGAACACCGGTAGCAAATATATATGTTTCATCTACAATGCCATGGAGATGAGCTTGGTCAATATTTATGCCTTTTTAAGTGGTGAGGATGGGTGGAAGGGGGCCTTTTTCGCCAAGGATAGGAGCCTTGGTGTCAGGGAAGCATTTCCGACCAGGGAGCTCTGTCACTGACCCATCGTTGGAGACGACGACTGGGTAAGTGAGGAGATGTCCGGGTAAATCGACCGCCTCATCTTGGGTAAACTTCTTCCACAACTCATCACCTATCGTGTTCACTGTCCTAATGCAATCCAAACTCCATGGCTCCAAAAACACATTCTCGAGTCGGCCCGTATGCTCATACCACAAGGACATGCGGAACCCATGGACTTCCCCCTTGGGCGATGGTTCTTCACTTACAATTGTGTGGGCGGGTTGGTATGCCCCCATTGCTATCTCTGAGTCTCGGCCCCCATCCATCGACCTTTGGTTGATGTTGGCCGACCCCGCGATTATGTACTCATCATCCACTACAAGAAAATTTATTTTTGGCTTAGAGAAATGTCAAGGGGAGAGACAAATAAATATAAGAAGTGTTAAAAGACATCTTTGTTGAAGCATTGTTGTAACTTGTAAATAAGGGTGTGACCCTTTGCAACAAAACACACATATAGAGCAACAACATCCAAATTCCTTAAAACCTTGTACATACCTATCATCATCTTTGAGTGTACATAAATCATGAACCTTCGGTTATCTTGTGCAAGCTTGTAGTCGGAATCCTCCGCGGGGCTATCCGGAGGAATGTATTCGTCCCCGATCCTCATCTCGCGGTTGCCGAGACAAAAGAATGTGAGATAGTCCCTCGGGCTCTCGTCATCGAGACCTTTGGCTTGCAAGGCTTGAGAAATGATCGTGTACATCATATTCATGGTTTTGTGCATCCAATCCAAGATTGCTTGAACCGACCCGCTCTCCGGCACACCTTCGGGCCACATCGGCACCACAACATACACCGAGAATCGCTCTCCTGCCTCGATTTTGGAGGCCACTTTCAACGCGAGCTCGACGGGGATAAGATGCGATGCCCCGCAGTTCTTGTCCGAATTCCAGCTTGCACAACTTCCCAAGAAGTATTGGTTCTCAATGTAGATGAAGTTCTTAGCTCTCCGAATTGCATGAATGTAAGCATCTTGTATGCTTCTGTCAATGACACTCTCCTTACCACTGACAAGCCCCGCTGAGGCCGCATCTTCGGGGTTGTTGGGAAAACCGTGTGCAGCTCCAGCATCGATAGATCTAAAGATTTGCACACTCCAACTGCTAGGGTCATTCGTATACATGACCTGCGAGGGTGGGTCGATGTCCGAGATTTCTCGCAATGTCAAGAGTTTCCCTTCCTCCCCTTGCTTTTCCCATCTTTGCTCAAAGTTATGCAACACGTCCCACGCGGCTTGGCCCTCGACCTTGGTGTGAATGTCGTGCCACGGTTCCCGAGGCCCCCCCTTCTCTAGACTTGCATCAGGGAAGTTGGGTTGATGGAAATCCAACTTGTGGACAGTATCCAGTGTCCGGAAAAGAGGATGGAAAGGTGTGTCATATCTACCATCACATAGATCAATCCCCCCCACGAAGCTCACGATCCTCCGGGAACCACCCTCATCATTGCCTGACCCGGGAAGAGGAGCATCGACCACCACGATCTTTTGATGGTGCGTGAACATGGTGCCTATCTGTATCTCTTGTACGAAGCTCAACCCATCGTCGGGATTCCTCGGACATAGAATGCAATTCACCTCGCTATCCTTGAAGTATTCGTGAGTGTCCTGGTCGTGGGTAGCCATTAGCCCATCCTTCTTCCAAGACCCGACCGATGTCCTGTCGTCCCAGACAAGCATGTTGACCCGCACTCCCTCAGATGCCTTCCTCTTCAAGAGCTCCCCTAGTGTTAGGCCCTCCGACCCTTCGATCGGCCGGTCCTTGTCTCGGATGAGCTCGACTTCTGCATACACCGACCATCCCGTGATGTAGATGAGATGTTTGGCCTCGCAGATGGCCTTGTAGATATCCTCCCAACACCTCTGCGGCTCGTAGAGCTTGCCATTGCTGAGATAGATCTGAGGGCAGAAGTTGTTGGGGATGTGGGCATCTTGGTACAGTGTGACTTTGCATCCTTTCCATTGACGGAAGAATGTGTAAGGAACCCCAGGGTACTTCTCACTGCGGACACCCGTGCCGAAGAAAGGGTCGCTGGAGACATCGAAATATTGCATCCGGAGATGAATCTTGGCTCCCCCGTGCAATGGCTCGTCATTCTCCGCCAAGAGATCATACCACTGGTCGACCTCATCGCCAGACAAGACATCGGTGACAGGGATCTTGGCCTTGCCGAGGATCCTTGCTCCCATGGGGTCATCGTCTTTGACATTAATGATAATGTGCGCGACGTTGTAGGCGCAGTAGACGTGGAACGATTCGTTCCATACAGGGTTGCTATGCTCGCCTTCTATTATTCGGGTCCGGCCCACACGAGCATCCTCCATCTCAACCGAGGCATAGAGCTTGATCGACCCCCGCCCCACCTTGATCGCGTCCTCCACACTTTCAAGGATCTGTATCCAAACAACACAAAATGAGGATTCAACTCAAGGAAATTGGCACATTCCAAGGAGGCTGGCTTCATTTGGAGCCACTTCTTGGAGTCCTGAGTAGCCCATATATCACCCACATACCCATAATTAGGAGCCTATGAAAACCATTCTTGCACAACAAAATTCATGATTAGGATGAGCCATTTATGTCCTGGATGGGAATTATTACTAATGGCCTTAATTAGGAGAAATTTATAACCCACACAGATTACCTCAATTATGGAATCACCAGGGAGCTTCCCCATGCAAGCATTACCTTTTACTTTTAAGTGGGGAGCCCTTGGCAAGCCTAACCCCACATTTAAACCTTAATTAAAGGGTCATTAAGAAGCTAAAAATACAGATTCATTAAAGTCAACGTAGAGATAGAACTATGGAGTGGGAAAATGCAGATCTGACACAGAAAAGCCATGGATCTATACAGAGAGGAGAATGTGTTAACCTTTCTGAAGAATTTAGGTCCATGGCGGGTGGCATCAGAGAGGTCAGAAGCTTGGAAGACAGTAACATGGAAGGTGCCGTGGAGGAGGTGAAGAGCCATGATATATATTGTGTCCAACAGGAAAAAGAGAGGGAAAGAAAGGCAAAGGGAAAGGGAAAGGGTATCAGGGGCTTAGGTTTAGGTTTAGGGTTAGGGTTAGGGTTAGGGTATTCTTGAGGTGATCTAAAAGAGGTTCAGAAGAAATTGGGGGAAGGAGAGGCTGAGACTGATATGTCTGTGTCCATCCATCCCCAAAACTGCGAGCGTCTCTCTCTTTTAATTCTGCCCCGGGATGGGCTCTGCGCTCAGGTGCCACGTCACGAGACTGTGGCCAGTGGGACCGCTCCACGTGGACTTCAGGTCTCAGAAAGCGACCCCCCTCAGTAGGGTGTCGCCCATGTTGTTCTTTGTCATATCAATATGTAATATGTATGTATGTATCATGTATGTATGAAATATGTATGCATAGATTGAGCCATGCGTGATATTCTTGAGATTCGACATCCGTAATATTCGTGGTATTCGAGAATAGAAAATGGCCCTAAGAATATTATAAAACCATTCCTTTACATATACATATACACACATACATACATACACATACATATATACACACATACACAAACATATATATACATATACACACACATACATAGATACATATATACACATACATAGATACATATACACACATACATAGATACATATACACACACATACATAGATACATATATACACATACATAGATACATATACACACACATACATATATGTGTACACAGACATACATCAATAATTAATTAACTCATTAATATAATGATTAATTTACTATTAACTAATTAATTCACTTAAACATTAATTGATTCACTAATACATTAATTAATTTACAAATACATATCTTAATTCATTAACACATTAATTAATTCATTGGAAAATATTAGTTAATTAATTAATAATCAATTAATGCATTAATAATTAATTAATTAGGGCTTTGGCAAAACTTAGGGTTTCAGTGAAACTCTGAATTTGTAGCGGACAACAGGATGTAGGATTAGGTAGAGCATGAGAGGGAGTCGATGACGCAGGCCGAAAAGAAGAAATTTTGTCGAAATTAGGATTATGACAGAAATTAGGGTTTTCTGTCGAAACCCTAATTTCTGGCCGAGAACAGGATATAGAGGGAAGCGAGGGTGTAAGTAGCACGCAGAGGGAGTAGGGTGAGGCGTCTTTGCTTCCTGTTGGCCACTGTTCACTCGCTCGTAAATAAAACACAATTTTTTTTATTTTTTTTATTTTTATTTTATTTTTATTTTTTTTTCAAAAAAAAGAAGAAAACGAATATATTTACGTGTATTCGTATTCCTATTCGTATGGATTCGTGGGGCAGGCCCCACGAATGCGAATATTTCAATCTATGTATGTATGTATGTATGTATGTATGTATGTATAGGTAGCAAGATTATCAAAAGCTTTTACTACTCATCATACCGATAAGCCACAGTTGAATGGAGAAGAATAATATCTAAGTTTGCCCATGGCCAAACTTGGAGACACCCCTTGTATGTATAGATAGCCCTCACTTGTTAAGTAGTACAAATCATGACTACTCTCATGTGGGTTTATTATCTCAAATTATCACCATTCTCATGTCCACTGATGATTTATATAATCAATTTGTTTGCAATAAGTTTATGAAAGAACATATCCGTATAAATGCTAGCAATAAGTTTTGTTGAGCGGCAAGCTCAACTGGAGCCGGATCGGCTGGATAAGCCTGAGCCGGCAAGCGAGACGGATTGGTAAGCCGTGAGCAACAGAGCCGGTGAGCTAGGGAGCCGGTTAGCCGGATCCAATCGGTAACCGAAAGCCTAGTATTAGTTTAGATTACTAGGCAATTATAGTCTCGTAGTAAGTGTCAGAAGCTCGTGTGAGCATTAAAGTACGCGTTACTTGTGTCAGTCCCACGAGGACTTGTATAAATAGTGCTACTGAGCACAGTTGTAGGTACACATTGTTATATATTTTTGAATATAGCTTTGAGGTTCTGCTCTCTCTCTGTCTCTCCCGTGTACTCTGTGTATTCTCTACTTTCTCTGTTTTCTAACGCTTCCGCAAGTAATCGTTTACATGGTATCAGAGCGCGAGGGTTGAGAACCTCTGTAGCCGACAAACGCTTGAAAGCAAACCCTAACAGGTCGTAAGAACAACAGATAGAGAAGTGATGGATAGAGGGATGGCTAGCTCGCTCCCTGTGGAGAAACTCGACAGATCCAACTACGCATCTTGGTCGTACAAGATGCACCAGTACCTGCTTGGGCATGGCTACTGGAGCTTCGTCGAAGGAACCAACGAAACAACACCTGATGCGTACAGGTCCGTCTTGGGGGCCTGGCATCTAAGTTCAAAGTGTTCTGAACGGCGGTGTGTGCAAGGGAGAATACGCCGTCATTTTTCGACTTACAGTCGATGCTCCTTGTAGAGGAGAACCACGCTAGTGCGTCAACTAGCGCACCCACTGACAGCCAGATGTTGTACACGGAGGCGGATCGGTCCCGTGGGCATGGTGGACGAGGCAGCTCCGCACGCAATGGAGGAGGCTGGCAAGAGCAAGAACGAAGGCATAGAGAATGTGCCTACAGTAGTTCCGGGACTTCCACAGGCACGGGGAGTCAAGGCGGTGCCGGAGGCTGGCAAGACAAATCCGCAACGGAATGCTGGTACTGTAGCAAGAAGGGCCACAGAGAAAGCGAGTGCTGGAGAAAGCACGCCGATTCGGACAAATGCGGATCTGGCAAGGCCAGGAAGGATGGTCGACAAAGCTCGCACTACACGAAGGGATCGGGAGGATCCAAGAACGGTAATGGGCCAACTTTGGTGATGAAGCACGAGGCGAACTCGATGAAGAAGACCACTTCCAAATCGGAGGAAGTGTGGTATGTTGATTCCGGTGCGTCGAACCACATGATGAGCCACAAAGAGTGGTTCTCCTTTTTGGAAAAACCGGATCAACCAGGAGTAGTCAAAACCGGAGACAACACTCCTCACCCAATCGTGCACGTCGTAGAAGTCCCTTTGAGCCACGTCGGACAGAAGGGGAAGCTGATGAACGTATTACACGTTCCGACAATCACGAAGAACCTGGTGTCGGTCGGACAGATCGTCGACTAGGGGATGCAGGTGCGGTTTACGCACCTCGGGTGCTTCATCGAGGAAGAGGGCCAGATTATTGCGCAAGGGCGCAGAGACGGGAGGATGTTTATCCTCGATACCAACGACATCGACACCGCTCTGTTTGCAAAAGGACAGAAGGTCGAATTGGACATCGATCTGTGGCATAAGCGGATAGGCCACGTCAATTACCGGAGGCTTCAAGACCTGCAAACAAAACAAGTTGTTTTCGGCTTGCCAAAGTTCAGCGGTCGGAAGGCCCAAGTATGTGAAGCTTGCCAACTCGGGAAGCAACACCGGCTTCCATTCCCTACCGAACGTAACCGGAGTCGTAACAAGCTCGACCTTATCCATTCGGATGTGTGGGAACCGACACAGAATGTTAGTCTTGGCTAGAGTCGATATTTCGTCTCCTTCATCGACAACTATACGCGGCACACATGGATCTACCTCATTGAGCAGAAGAGCGAAGTCTTCGAGTGTTTCCGAAGTCTCCAAAGCATGGTGGAACGGGAATTGGAGAGGAAGATCAAATGCCTGCGGTCGGACGGCGGGAAAGAATACTTTTCCAGCCAATTCAACAATTATCTGTAGCAAACGGGAATTCGGCGAGAGTTCAGTTGCAAATACACACCGCAACAGAACGGTGTTGCCGAGAGGAAGAACTGGTCGCTCATTGATGCGGCAAGGGCAATGCTAGAGGAGAAGAGCATGCCCAAATTCTACTGGGCGGAGGCAGTTCAAACGGTTGTCTACATCCAGAACCGGATCAGTGACAAGGTATCAGCTCACGAGCTGTATTTCGGGTGCAAGCCAAATTTGAGACACCTTAAGATCTTCGGTAGCATTGCATATGTGCATGTACCGGATGAGAAGCGGAGGAAGCTGGATGCAAAATCGAAAAAATGCATCCTAGTCGGCTATGCTCAAGAGCAAAAGGGTTACAAGTGTTATAACCCCCGGACAAAGCAGGTCCGAGTTAGTCGAGATGTCGAGTTCGATGAATCGGTGTTGTGGTACTCCTTACTGACTCCGACTTCCGAATCCGACCCGATGCCGGAGGATGAGGCCAATGAGCCTGAACCGGCCCAGGTAGGTGATGATGAAGCGTGGACTCATGATGAGAGTCCGGAATTGTTTCGGTTGAGCGGGCCGAACGAGCGACTAAGTCAATCTGACCAGTCCAATGAGGAACCAACGAGTAGTAGAGACTCTGTCATGCTCTCCCCGCGCAAGGAACCGAGGAGACGGTTCACGCGTAAAGAGAAAGGGAAGAAGAAGATGCCGGAATTCGAAACCGGCAACGATGAGTTGGATCAGTGTGCATCCGACTCCGGCAAGGACAAAGCCGGATCTTCAGCAACAAAGACCGAACCGGCCAAGAAAGGCCTTAAACCGGGTAACGGTGAGTTATGCCGGTCCACCTGCCAGAAGGATCCCGTCAAGCGGTACGGGTACAATGAGTACATGGTGCATCACTATGAATACATGATTAAGGTGGCGGAAGTGCGTGAGCCGGAGAGCTACGCAGAAGCGGCAAAGGACGCAAATTGGCGTGCCACTATGGAGGAAGAAATGCGGGCACTTGATTTCAACGAGACATGGGACCTAGTTGATCCTCCCCGTCACTGTAAACCGATCGGATGCAAGTGGGTGTACAAGATAAAGTACAACGCCGATGGTTCAGTTAATCGGTACAAGGCCCGATTAGTGGCAAAGGGATACGCACAGACCCACGGAATCGACTACGACGAGACCTTCGCTCCGGTAGCGAAGATGACGACGGTTCGTGTGGTGCTGGCAGTTGCTACAACAAGGGGGTGGCATCTTCACCAGATGGATGTGAAGAATGTGTTTCTTTAGGGTGATCTTGAAGAAGAAGTCTTTATGACTCAGCCCCCCGGCTTTCAATCAGAGATGAACAAGTCAGTGGTATGTTGGCTGAAGAAGTTGTTGTACGGCCTGAAGCAAGCCCCTCGAGCTTGGAATGCGAAGATCACGCACCAGTTGCGTAAGATGGGGTTTGTGGCCTCCAAATCGGACTCTTCGTTGTTCATTCGGCAAGGCTCAGCTAGTCCGGTATGTATACTGCTGTATGTTGATGATCTAGTCATCACCGAACCGGGTGTTCCAGAAATCAATTGTGTCAAGTCCCTGTTGTCGGACGCATTTGAGATGAAGGACCTGGGGGACCTTCATTATTTTCTTGGGATCGAGGTGATCCGAACCCCCGATGGCATATTACTCTCACAACGACATTATGTCTTGAATACGTTGTACAAGTTTGGCATGACAGAATGCCGACTTGTCTCCACACCCTTGGACCGGAACCAGAAGCTCCGTCCCAACTCCGGACCGGCCTGCAACGAGAAACGGTTCCGACAAATTGTCGGAAGCCTTATTTACCTGACTATCACACGCCCTGACATCAACTGTCCGGTCGGAATGATAAGTCAGTTCATGCAGAAGCCGACCGTGGAGCATCTTTAGTGCGCGCAGCGGATACTGCGATATGTAAGCGGCACGAAGGACTGGGGACTGTTATACCGGCGAGGTATAACTGAAGAGCTCATCGGTTACACGGATGCCGACTGGGCCGGCGATGCATCAGATCGCCGATCAACCTCCGGTTATATGTTTTCCCTAGGGAGCACAATTGTTGCGTGGAGCAGCAAAAAGCAGCCAACAGTGGCTCTATCAAGCACTGAGGCTGAGTACCAGGGCGCTACCATTGCCACCTGTGAAGCCATTTGGCTTCGGTGACTACTGCGAGACTTGCCGATCGAGGTACCAACCCCGATCCCAATTTATTGTGATAACATCAGCAGCATGCAACTCGCCAAGAACCCTGTGTTCCATGCTCGCACGAAGCACATAGAAGTGCATTATCACTTTGTGCGTGAGCGGGTCCTGAGCGGTGAAGTTGAACTACGGTATGTTCACATGGATCGGCAAGTTGCCGACATCTTCACCAAGCCGCTTGAATTGGACAAGTTGTAGCACTTTATCGACATGCTTGGTGTTCAACATCTCGACGTGCCACACTTGAGGGGGAGAATGGGCAGAGACACCGGAATGGGCAAAGGCAAAGAGACTGCCGATTGCGCCGGTGAGGGAAGAACAAAAGGCGGCAGAGTCAAGAAGGACAGAGCCGACCAAAGGAAGAAGGCCAAGACCCGGACATGGTCCGATGTGGTAATGGGCTTGGAACCAGAAGACGAATCGGGAGCAACCGATTTGGACAAGAGTTGGAATGAATCGGAGACAGTCGATTCGGTCCAATAGACAGATTCGGAAGAACCAGATCAATTCAAGGCAAAATAGACACAGATGTAGCGAAAGTCGATGCCATCGCAGAGGAACCAACGGATTGATAAGCGCCGGAGTCATAGCAGCGAAGGAGCTGAGAGGGGCCTATTGAGCAGACATACCGACCGAGAAGGTCGAGGGGCGCAAAACAAGAGGGGTCGCGGCAAACAGAACCGGACCGAACGAGGAGCGCGAGCAAGGCAGAGTGACGCCAAAAGAAGTCGGTTGGAAGAACCGACTACCACAGAGGCTGACACTAGAATCCAACCTCAAGTTGAGCTTGAGGGGGAGTGTTGAGCAGCAAGCTCAATTGGAGCCGGATCGGCTGGATAAGCCTGAGCCGGCAAGCGAGACGGATCGGTAAGCCGTGAGCAACCAAACCGGCAAGCAACAGAGCCGGTGAGCTGGGGAGCCGGTTAGCCGGATCCAATTGGTAATCGGAAGCCTAGTATTAGTTTAGAATACTACGCAATTATAGTCTCGTAGTAAGTGTCAGAAGCTCATGTGAAAATTAAAGTACGCGGTACTTGTATCAGTCTCACGAGGACTTGTATAAATAGTGCTACTGAGCACAGTTGTAGGTACAAAGTGTTTTATATATTTTTGAATATAGCTTTGAGGTTCTTCTCTCTCTCTGTCTCTCCCGTGTACTCTGTGTATTCTCTACTTTCTCTGTTTTCTAACGCTTCCGCAAGTAATCATTTACAAGTTTGTTCTACATCATAAGAGTAATTGCACAACATACAATAATTGTGACGATCGAGCTCTTTCGCAACAGAAGCACACCAATGATTGTTCCATATGGTTACATTGTTGGAGTTGAAATTTGAAAGAATCGTTGTTTTACATGGTTTTGAATCGTGTGGATGTAAGCTCAATGGTAGATCAATCAGTTGTGGTCTGATCGGTCACCTAGTCAACCCCAACTGTGCCCGAGTTGAAGAAAGTGATTGTAAAAGATTATGTGCGGAAGCAATCGAAAACCGAACACAGAAAATAGGCAGGTTCAATGGAGAGCTTGAATATACAAAATACGCGGGAGAGACAGAGAGAACACACATAAACTAATTTTAAAAATAATACCTAATTTGTACATACAATGTGCTCAGTGAGCACTTTTATACAAGTCCATACGGACTGACAGAAGTATTGACACGTACTTCAATGCTCATAACTAAGCTCTACGCTAACTCCCAAAATATATTCCTACGCGGAATATCTTTCCAACGGCCTCGCGGTTTACGCACCGCTACGGCTTCTCGTTACGCACCGGTTTGCGTAACGGTTTACACACCCGTTTTACACACTGGTCCGGCCTAACCGATCGGCCCCAACCGATCCGGTTCTCGGCTTTCACATCCGATCCGGCCAATGTTGAGCTTGTATCTTAACACTCCCCCTCAAGCTCAACTTGAGGTTCCATTTGCTCTTCTGGGTCTGCGCTCCAGTTCCTTCTGGCTTCACGCCTCGCTCGCGCTCCTTGACTTGTTTGATTCTGCGCGCCTCGACCCTTCCGGTTAGCTTGTTTGCTCACACGACCCTTCTTAGCTTCCTTTCTATTGCGGTGTTGGCGCCTCTTATGTTGCCTTCTCTTCCACTTGGCCCTTGGTTAATTCAGCGTATCCGAATCAAACATCTGAACCGACTCGGCTTCCTCTGATCGGTCTTCACTCTCGTCTGAGTTGGCTGTCTCCAACTCGTCTTCGGTCTTCTCGCCCTTGATGGCTTCATCTCCCCCAAGCTTGGTTGGCTTCGGCTCTTTCTTTCGACTGCTCCCCTTATGTTCGCTTTCGGATTCTTCCGCAGATCCGCCCTCGGCTTCTTTAGCCAATCCGAAATCGAATTTGCCATCTGACTCGACGTCACGATCTTTTCCGCTCCTTTCTTGCTCCCTTCTGTGGTCATTCGAGACGTCCCTCCCCCTCAAGTTTGGCACGTTGAGGTGACGCAACCCAAGCGCACCCGAGAATTACCGCAACTTGTCCAGACCAAGAGGCTTGGTGTAGATGTCGGCGTTCTACCGATCCGTCGGAACACACTGAAGTTCGACTTCATCGGAGAGGACACTCTCACGGACGAAATGGTAGTGCACCTCAATGTGCTTCGTCCGGGCGTGGAAGACGGGGTTCTTAGCTAGCTGGATGCTGCTGAGGTTGTCGCAGTAGATTGTCGTTGGATCGGATACCTCCACTTGCAGATCCTTAAGTAGCCGCTCCTCTATACTCGGCTTCAGTGCTCGACAGCGCAACTGTCAGCTGCTTCTTGCTACTCCACGCGATCGCGGCACTCCCGAGAGAGAACGCGAAACCGGACGTGGATCGGTGATCGCCGGCGTTTCCGGTCCAATCAACATCGGTGTAACCGACCAATTGTGTGGCAGTATCGGTCTGATATAGTAGCCCCCGGTCCTTAGTGCTACTGACGTATCGGAGTATGCGTTGTGTGCACTAAAGGTGCTCCTTGGTCGGTCGCGCCATAAACTGACTGATCACCCCGACCGGGTAGCTGAGATCTGGTTGGGTGATGGTCAAGTATATAAGGCTTCCGACTATTTGTCGGAACCTCGTTGGGTCGCACACCTTTCCGAAATCGGGGCGAAGCTTGACTGTTCTATCTAGAGTCAAGACGGACTTACAGTCGGCCAACCCGAATTTGAAGAGCATACTCAACACGTAATGCCGTTGGCTGATCAGTATGCCTTCGGGGGTGCGGATCACTTCGATCCCGAGGAAGTAATGAAGGTCCCCCAGGTTCTTCATGTCAAATGATGCCGCGAGCTAGAGCTTGACGCGGTCAATTTCACCAAGGTCGGCGCCAGTGATGACCAAATCATCAACATAAAGTAAAATGCTAACCGGCCCGAGTCGACCTTTCTGGATGAACAGTGAGGAGTCCAATTTTGACGTTGCAAAGCACATCCGACACAATCGTTGCGTGATCTTCGCGTACCAAGCACACGGAGCTTGCTTTAGTTCGTAAAGGGACTTCTTCAATCGGCACACCGCCGAAGTGTTCGTTTCAGAGTGAAATCCGGGGGGCTGTACCATGTACACTTGTTCCTCAAGCTCACCTTGCAGGAACACATTCTTTACATCCATATGATGTAAGTGCCACCCCTTGGCTGTAGCTACGGCTAACAGGACTCGCACGATAGTCATCTTCGCGACAGGTGCGAAGGTTTTGTTATAGTCCATGCCGTGCTTCTGCCTGTAGCCTTTTGCTACTAACCAGGCCTTGTAGCAGTTGACAGAGCCATCGGTGTTGTATTTCACCTTATACACCCACCTACATTCGATTGGCTTCACACCTTTTGGTGTGTCAACCAGGTCCCAGGTTTCATTCTCCGCCAATGCACGCATCTCTTCCTCCATTGCGGCACACCAATTTACGTCCTTCGCCGCTTCTGCGTCGCTCTCCGGCTCACGCACTTCCGCTACACACGTCATGTACGCATAGTGATGCGCCATGTACTCGTTGTAACCGAACCACACAACAGGGTTCTTCTGGTGGGTGGATCGGCGTAATTCTTCATTAGCTGAGGTTGAGGCTTTCTTGGCCGACGTGGACTTCGCTCCTGAAGACCCGTCGTCACTTCCCTCGGAGTCGGACTCGCGTCGATCTGACTCGTTCCTATCCATGCCGTAATCCAACACATTCTTCTTCCCTTTTTCCTTGCGCGTGAGCCATCTCCTCAGCTTCTTGTACGGGGAATGCACGACTGAGTCTCCACTACTTGCCGGCTCTTCATCGGGTTGGTCGAACCGACTCAGTTGTCTATCTGGTCCGCTTAATTAAAACGAAATCGGACTTTCTTCGCGGGTCCCGATTACAGGCCCATTCGGAGACATCTCGGCCTCCCTGACCTCATCGTCAGAACTCGGATTGGAGATGAGGTCCGGAGTTGGAGGCAAGTACCAGGACTCGTCAAACACAACGTCACGGCTCACGCGCGCTTCTTTGGTGCGAGGGTAATTGTAAAAAGTAACGTGCGGAAGCAAGTATGAAGACCGAACAGAAGGAAGAAAACTCAGGTTTAATGGAGAGCTTGAGCTTACGCAATATACGCGGGAGAGACAGAGAGAGTAAGAGAGAGAGAGGAAAAAAACAAGAACTATATTCAAAAAGGGTACTCGATCTCTATTCACCACACTCTATACATATGTGTGTTCAATGAACACTTTTATACAAGTCCTAGAAGGACTGACCGAAGTACTGATAGTACTTGAATGCTCATTAAGAGCTCCTACACTAACTCCCACATATATTCCTCACGGAATATCTTTCCTAATGGCCTCCCAGTTTACGGACCGATCCGGCCCTACCTACGCACCGGTCTGCGTACCGGTTTACGCATTCGGCCTAACCGATCGGTCCCAACCGATCCGGTCCTCGGCTTCTTCAGCCGATCCGGTCGATGTTGAGCTTGTCTCTCAACACTCCCCCTCAAGCTCAACTTGAGGCTCTTTGGGATCTTCGGGCTCACAGCTCCGGT
Source organism: Azolla caroliniana (assembly GCF_043228905.1). Classification (NCBI taxonomy): domain Eukaryota; kingdom Viridiplantae; phylum Streptophyta; class Polypodiopsida; order Salviniales; family Salviniaceae; genus Azolla; species Azolla caroliniana. The sequence goes on along the minus strand of NW_028230442.1, from coordinate 10,110,613 downwards.
TCCTCCTGGCTTCACGCCTCGCTCGCGCTCCACGACCTGTTCGACTCCGCGCGCTTCGACCCTTCCGGTCGGCTTGTCTGCTCATGTGGCCCTTATTAGCTCTTCTGTTGTTGCGGTGTTGACGCTTCTTCTGCTGCCTTTTCTTCCGCTTGGGCCTCGGTTGGTTCAGCGTATCTGAATCAAACATCCGAACCGACTCAGCTACCTCCGATCGGTTTTTGCTCTCATCCGAGTTGGCTGTCTCCAACTTGTCTTCGGTCTTCTTGCCCTCGATGGCGTCATCTTGCCCATGCATGGTTGGCTTCGGCTCTCTCCTTCGGCTGCTCCCCTTCTGTCCTCTTCCGAACTTTTCCGCGGGTCCGCCCTCAGCTTCTTCAGCCGATACGAAGTCGAACTCGACAACCGAGTCAACCGACTCGGTGGTGTCGCGGTCTCCGCTCCTTTCCGGCTGCCTTGCTTGGTCGTTCGGGACTGTTCTCCTCCTCAAGTTTGGCACGTCGAGGTGACGCAATCCGAGCACACCTGAGAACTGCCGCAACTTGTCCAGACCAAGAGGCTTGGTGAAGATGTCGGCAGTCTGCCGATCCGTCGGAACGTACTGAAGTTCGACTTCACCGGAAAGGACACGCTCACGGACGAAATGGTAGTGCACCTCAATGTGCTTGGTCCGTGCGTGGAAAACGGGGTTTTTCGTGAGCTGGATGATGCTGAGGTTGCGCAGTAGATCGTCGTCGGATCTGACACCTCCTCTTGCAGGCCCCTAAGCAGCCGCTTCAACCATATGGCTTCGCATGTCGCGATAGCTGCTCCTCGGTACTCAGCTTCGGTGCTCGACAATGCAACTGTCGGCTGCTTCTTACTGCTCCATGCGATCGCGGCACTCCCGAGGGAGAACACGTATCCGGACGTGGATCGGCGATCGGCGGCATTGCCAGCCCAATAAGCATCGGTGTAGCCAACTAACTGCGCAGTTGCACCGGTCCGATATAGCAGTCCCCGGTCCTTAGTGCCGTTGACATACCGAAGTATGCGTTGCGCACACTGAAGGTGCTCCCCGATAGGTCGCGCCATGAACTGACTGATCACTCCGACCGGATAACTAAGGTCGGGTCGGGTGATGGTCAAGTATATGAGGCTTCCGACAATTTGTCGGAACCTCGTCAGGTCGCATACCTTTCCCGTATTGGGACGAAGCTTGACGGTTCTGTCCAGAGGAGTCGAGACAGACTTACAGTCGGCCATCCCGAATTTGAAGAGCATTATCAACACGTAATGACGTTGGCTGATCAATATGCCTTCGGGGGTACGGATCACTTCGATCCCGAGGATGTAATGAAGGTCCCCTAGATCCTTCATGTCGAACGATGCCGCAGGCTGGAGCTTCACGCGGTCGATTTCACCTAGTCGGCGCCGGTGATGACTAAGTCATCAACATATAGTAAAATACTAACCGGTCCGAGTTGACCTTTCCGGATGAAGAGGGAAGAGTCCGATGTTGACGTGACGAAGCCCATCCGACGCAGTTGTTGCATGATCTTCGCGTTCCAGGCACGCGGGGCTTGCTTCAGTCCGTAAAGGGACTTCTTCAGTCAGCATACTACCGAGGAGTTCGTTCCAGAGTGAAATCCAGGGGGTTGTACCATGTACACCTGTTCCTCAAGGTCACCTTGCAGGAACACATTCTTTACATCCATCTGATGTAAGTGCCACCCCTTCACCGCAACTACTGCGAGAAAAACACGGATGATCGTCATTTTCGCGACTGGCGCAAACGTCTCATCGTAGTCTATGTCGTGTTTCTGCGCGTAGCCCTTTGCCACTAGTTGAGCCTTGTACCGTTTGACCGAGCCATCGGTGTTGTACTTGACCTTGTAGACCCACCTACACCCGATCGGTTTTACCCCTGTTGGTGTGTCAACCAGGTCCCAGGTCTCGTTCTCCGCCAATGCGTGCATCTCTTCCTCCATCGCGGCACGCTAATTCGCGTCTTTAGCCGCTTCTGCGTAGCTCTCCGGCTCACGCACTTCCGCTACGTGGGTCATGTACACATAATGATGCGCCATGTACTCGTTGTATCCGAACCGCAAAACAAGGTTCTTCTGGCGGGTAGATCGGCGTAATCTCACATTAGCCGATGTCGAGGCCTTCTTGGTCGACGCGGACTTCACCTTTAAAGACCCGTCACCGGTTCCCTCGGAGTCGGACTCACGTCGGTCTGACTCGTTCCTATCCGTGCTGGAATCCGACACCTTCTTCTTCCCTTTCTCTTTGCACGTAAGCCGTCTCCTCGGCTTCCTGCGCGGGGAATGCACGGCCCAGTCTCCACTACTCGTCGACTCTTCATCGGACTGATCGTACCGACTCAGTCGTCCAATCGGTCAACTTAAACAGAGTGAAATCGGACTCTCTTCGTGGGTCTCGATTTCGGGCTCATCCGGAGGCATCTCGGCCTCTCTGACCTCATCGTCAGAGCTCGTATTGGAGTCGGGGGCTGGTACCAAGATGCCGACTTGTCAAACACAACGTCGCGGCTGACACGTGCTTGTTTGGTGCAAGGGTTATAACACTTATAACCCTTCTGCTTGTCCGAGTAACCGACCAAGATGCATTTCTCGGCCTTTGCGTCCAGCTTCCTCCTTTTCTCCTTCGGTACATGCATATACGCAATGCTACCGAACACTCTCAAGTGTCGCGAGTTCGGCTTCGTTCCGAAATATAGCTCGTGCACCGACACTTTGTCTCTGATTCGGTTCTGGATGTATACCGCGGTCCTTACCGCCTCGACCCAGTAGAACTTGGGCAAGCTCTTCTCCTCCAGCATTGCTCGTGCCGCTTCCACAACTGACCGATTCTTCCTCTCGGCCACGCCGTTCTGCTCTGGCGTGTATCTACAACTGAATTCGCGGCGAATTCCCATTTGTTGTAGATAACCGTTGAATTGACCAGAAAAGTACTCTTTCCCGCCATCCGACCGCAGGCACTTGATCTTTCGTCCCGTTTCCGTTTCCACGAACCCTTTGAGGTTCTGGAAACAGTCGTACACTTCGCTCTTCCTGTGAATGAGGTAGATCCACGTGGGCCGTGTGTGGTCGTCGATTAAGGAGACGAAATATCGGCTCCCGCCAAGACTAACGTTTTGTGTCGGCCCCCATACATCGGAGTGTATAAGGTCGAGCTTGTTCCGGCTCCGGTTTTGCTCGTTGGGGAAAGGAAGTCGGTGTTGCTTCCCGAGCTGGCAGGCTTCACAAATTTGTGCCTTTCGGCCACTAAATTTGGGCAATCGGAACACTACCTGTTTCGATTGCAGATCTTGAAGCCGCTGGTAGTTGAGGTGGCCTATCCGCTTGTGCCACAAGTCGATGTCCGACTCGGATTTTTGTCCCTTCGCGAACATTGCGGTGCCGCCGTCAGTGGAATCGAGGATGAACATCCTCCCGTCTTTGCGCCCTTGCGCAATCACATGGCCTTCTTCCTCAATGAAGCACCCGAGGTGTGTAAACCGAACCTCCATCCCATGGTCGACGATCTGTCCGACCGAGACCAAGTTCTTCGTGATTGTCGGAACGTGCAGCACGTTCATGAGTTTCCCTTTCTGCCCGACATGGCTAAGGGGAACTTCTCCGACATTCGCGATCGGATGCGGAGTGTCGTCTCCAGTTGTGACTACTCCAGGTTGTATCGGTTTTTCAAGGTACGAGAACCACTCCTTATGGCTCGCTATGTGGTTTGATGCGCTAGAGTCTACGTACCACACCTCGTCCGATCTCGGGGTGGTCCATTTCATTGTGTTTGCTTCGTGTCTCGTCAGGAAGGCAAACCCTTCTCCAGCTCTCCCGGAGTCTTCGGCGTAGTGCGATCGCTGCCGATTTCCCTTGTCGGTATGTCCGGAGCCGTTTCCGGAACCGGTTCTCTCCGAATCGGCGTGCTTCTTCCAGCACTCACTTTCCCTGTGGCCTTTCTTGCCACAATACCATCACTCCGCGATGCCCTTCCCTTGCTGGTTCTCATCGCTTCGATTCCCCCTGTTTCTGGAGGGTTTGGAGTTGCTGTCGTCATCACTTCGGTGCCTTCATCCTTGATCTCGTTGGCCGTTTCCATTGTGTACTGACTCGCCTCATCTGCCACGACCAGGGGGCCTTTCTCCCTCCGTGTACAACATCTTGCTGTCGGTGTGCGTGCTCGTTGACGCACCCGCGTGGTTCTCCTCTACCAGGAGCAACGACTGTAAGTTGAAAAAGGATGGCGTATTCTCCCGGGTACATACAGCTGTTCGGAACGCTCCGAACTTCGACGCCAAACCTCCGAGATAGATCTGGACCATCTCGCTCTCCTCGATGTTCACCTCTATGGAGGCGAGGGAGTCACAGATATCCTTGATCTTCGAGGTATAGTCCGCCATTGACAAGTGGCGTTGTCGTAGGTTGCTCAATTCCTTTCGGAGCTGAAGCTTCCTGGTTGTGGTGCTCGCGGCGAAATTCTTCTTCAGATTTTCCCACGCACCCTTCAACGTCTTTGCATCCCGAACATAGCTCAATAGCTCTCCGCCCACACACGACGCGAATTAGTATAATACCCTGCTCGCTGATTGCTCCCACGACGGGAAGTCTCTGTGTGTCGATTAGCTCCTTCGACATAACTCCAGTAGCCGTGCCCGAGCAGGTATTGGTGCATCTTGTAGGACCAAGACGCGTAGTTGGTTCTGTCGAGGTTCTCTGTTGGAAGCGAGCTCGCCATGCCTCTATCCATCGTTCTTCTTGTTCTTCTTCGTCAAGCTGTGTCGGCTGCAGAGAGGTTCTCAACCCTCACGCTCTGATACCATGTAAAAAGTAACGTGCGGAAGCAAGTATGAAGACCGAACAGAAGGAAGAAAACTCAGGTTTAATGGAGAGCTTGACCTTACGTAGTATACGCGGGAGAGACAGAGAGAGTAAGAGAGAGAGAGGAAAAAAACAAGAACTATATTCAAAAAGGGTACTCGATCTCTATTCACCACACTCTATACATATGTGTGTTCAATGAACACTTTTATACGAGTCCTAGAAGGACTGACCGAAGTACTGATAGTACTTGAATGCTCATTAAGAGCTCCTACACTAACTCCAAAATATATTCCTCACGGAATATCTTTCCTAACGGCCTCCTGGTTTACGCACCGATCCGGCCCTACCTATGCACTGGTCTGCGTACCGGTTTACGCATTCGGCCTAACCGATCAATTCCAACCGATCCAGTCCTCGGCTTCTTCAGCCGATCCGGCCGATGTTGAGCTTGTCTCTCAACAGTTATAACACTTATAACCCTTCTGCTTGTCCGAGTAGCCGACCAAGATACACTTCTTGGCTTTCACGTCCAACTTCCTCCATTTCTCCTTTGGCACATGCACATACGCAATGCTACCAAAAACTCTCAAGTGTCGTAGATTTGGCTTCCTTCCGAAATACAACTCATGCGCCGACACTTTTTCTCTGATCCAATTCTGAATGTATACTACGGTTCATACCGCTTCGGCCCAATAAAACTTGGGCAAGCTCTTCTCCTCCAGCATTGTCCGTGCCGCTTCTACAATTGACCAGTTCTTCCTCTCGGCCACACCGTTTTGCTCCGGCGTGTATCTACAACTGAATTCGCGCTGAATTCCCATCTGTTGCAGATAGCCGTTGAATTGACCGAAAAAGTATTCTTTTCCGCCATCCGACCGCAAGCACTTGATCTTTCATCCTGTTTCTGTTTCCATGAACCCTTTGAGGTTCCAAAAACAGTCGAAGACTTCACTCTTCTTCTCGATGAGATAGATCCACGTGTGCCACATATAGTCGTCGATGAAGGAGACAAAATATTGACTCCCGCCAAGACTAACGTTCTATGCCGGCCCCCATACATCGGAATGTACCAAGTTGAGCTTGTTTCGGCTCTGGTTACGCTCGTTAGGGAAAGGAAGTCGGTGTTGCTTCCCTAGCTGGCAGGCTTCACAAATTTGTGCCTTTTGGCCACTAAATTTGGGCAATCCGAACACTACTTGTTTCGATTGTAGGTTTTGAAGCTACTGATAGTTGACGTGGCCTATCCGCTTGTGCCATAAGTCGATATCTGACTCGACTTTTTGTCCTTTCGCGAACATTGTTGTGCAACCGTCACTAGAGTCGAGGATAAACATCCTCCTGTCTCTACGCCCTTGCGCAATAACTCGACCTTCTTCTTCGATGAAGCACTCGAGATGCGTGAACCGGACTTGCATCCCCTGGTCGACGATCTACCCGACCGACACCAGATTCTTCGTGATTGTGGGGACGTGCAACACATTCATAAGTTTCCCTTTCTGCCCGACATGGCTCAAGGGAACTTCACCAACATTCGCGATCGGATGCGGAGTGTCGTCTCCGGTTGCGACTACTCCCGGTTGCATCAGTTTCTCAAGGTATGAGAACCACTCCTTGTGGCATGTCATGTGGTTTAACGCACCGGAGTCGACGTACCACACCTCGTCCGATTTCGGGGTGGACATCTTCATCGAGTTCGCTTCATGTCTCGTCACGAAGGCTGACCCTTTTCCGGCTTTTCCGCATCCTTCGGCGTAGTGCGATCGCTACCGATTTACTTTGTTGGTCTGTCCGGAACTTGATCCAGATCCGGTCCTTTCCAAATCAGCGCGCTTTTTCCAGCACTCACTCTCTTTGTGGCCTTTTTTGCCACAATACCAACATTCCGCGACAGATTTCCCTTGCCGATTCTCGTTGCCTCGACTCCCCCTGTTTTCGGAGGGTCCGGAATTGCTGTCAGCATCAGTTCGGTGCCCTCTTCCTTGATCCCGTCGGCCGCCTCCATTGCGCATCGACTCGCCTCGTCCGCCATGACCACGGGGCCTATCTCCTTCCGTGTACAACATCTTGCTATCAGCATGCGTGCTTGTCGATGCACCTGGGTGGTTCTCCTCTATAAGGAGCATCGATTGTAAGTCAAAAAACGACGACGTATTCTCCCGTGTACACACAACAGTTCGGAACGCTCCGAACTTCGACGCCAGTCCCCCGAAATAGATCTGCACCATCTCGCCTTCCTCGACGTTCACATTGATGAAGGCTAAGGAGTCGCATATATCTTTGATCTTCGAGGTGTAATCAGGAACCGACAAATCGCGTTGTTGTAGGTTGCTCAACTCCTGTCGGAGTTGAAGCTTTCTGACTATAGTGCTTGCGGCGAAAATCTTCTTCAGATTTCCCCAAGCATCTTTCGGCGTTTTTGCATCCCGAATGTAGCTTAGGAGCTGTTCGCCCACACAAGACGCGAAGCAGTACAGTACTTTGCTCGCCGATTGTTCCCACGCCGGGAAATCTTTGTGTGTCGATTCGGGTGCTGTGTCATTTGCTCCGTCGACATAGCTCCAGTAACCGTGTCGCATCTTGTAGGACCGAGATGCGTAGTTGTTTTTGTCGAGCTTGTCGGTAGGAAGCGAGCTAGCCATGCCTCTATCCATTTTGTTTTTCCTGTTCTTCTTGGTTAGTTTTCTTTTCAAGCTATGTCGGCTGCAGAGGTTCTCAACCCTCGCGCTCTGATACCATGTAAAAGATTATGTGCGGAAGCAATAGAAAACCAAACACAGAAAATAGGCAGGTTCAATGGAGAGCTTGAATATACACAATACGCGGGAGAGATAGAGTGAACACACAAAAACTAATTTAAAAAATAATACTCAATCTGTACATACAATGTGCTCAGTGAGCACTTTTATACAAGTCCATACGGACTGACAGAAGTACTGACACGTACTTCAATGCTCATAACTAAGCTCTACGCTAACTCCCAAAATATATTCCTATGCGGAATATCTTTCCAACGGCCTCACGATTTACGCACCGCTACGGCTTCTCGTTACGCACCGGTTTGCGTAACGGTTTACACACTTGTTTTACGGACCGGTCCGGCCTAACCGATCGGCCCCAACTGATCCGGTTCTCGGCTTGCACAACCGATCCAGCCAATGTTGAGCTTGTATCTCAACATTGATGTTCTTCTACATTGAATTTTTTATGATTCTTCATGCAAAATAATCCTTGGTTTTACAAACCTTGGTTTGTCATATCTGCCATAGTACACATTATGGCAAAACAAAGGTTTAGTTTCTTCAAATAAACTCTATTGTCATGTCTAATGTGAAGAATATGGAGATGTTATGCAACCAAAGATGAGGACCTATAGGTTAGTGTCGGATAAACAACAATACAGATAACAAGAAGAATTGATATGCATAGTTACCAAGATTCAAAAGATCAAGAAGCATGAACAGTTGTACTCAGTTAGGCTCAAAGACAGACTTGCTTATTCCCTCCAAAAATCTCACATGCTCTCAATGACTTAGTTGGGCTTTATATAGCTAAGCCCTAATTAGGTCGTGTGTTCACACTAGAGGTACAAGTGGGTAGAGTCACCCTTTTATGCCAACAAATTCCCCCGTAAACCTAGATTACAATTTGAATCTAAAGCTATAGTCGTATAATTACAAATGGATCGACTTATGGCCAAATCGGAAGAGGTTACATCTGAATATGGCCTAATTCGGTCAGTGACTGAATCTGGTACTATTTGGATAGTCCGGATCGGATGGTGTCCAGATAGGCTCGTTCGTTTGGATCGGATGGTGTTTGATTCTGGCTTTCAGCCTCTAGTCATCCTTAGCCAAATCTCTCCTTGCACTCGCTCCTATGCTCCTCACTAGATCTTTGATAGGTCTTCAACTTGTACTTGTTGCATCTATTCGTTCGGCTCTTTGTTACTTGGTCGCTTGTCGTAGTCCCATATGCTCTCTTAGTGCTCCGAAGCGATGTTCTAGGAGTGGCTTCGTCAGGCTATCAACAATATTCACCTCGGTATCTATCTTCCGGACTTCAGTTTTCTTTGTTACAACCTCCTAGATGTGATGGTACTACACCTCAATATGCTTTGTTTTGGCATGATAAACCGGACTCCGAATGAGGTGTATTGCGCTCTATGAGTCTCAATGCAGGGTTGGTGCCGGATGGTCGATTTGGCTTCTGGCCGAAAAATCGGCGACGGTCGATGTAGCCAGATCGCTTCCTTCGTTACCTCCGAAGCAGCTATATACTCGGCCTTTGTTATCGAAAGGGTTGTACAGTCTTAAAGCTTCGACGTGCAGGATATGAATCTGCCGCCATAGGTGAATACGGAGTTGGTGCTAGCTTCGCGTTCTCCATGTTGAATCGCTTCAACACCTTCCAGATGTAGTCTGACTGGGAGAGTCAAAGGATCTTTGCCATCCAATTTCGCTCTATCTGCATGCCTAATATATGGCGGGCTTGTTCGAGCTCCTTCATCGCGAATTTCTCGTGAAGGCTCCGTTTCAGCTTTCCAATTTCGGCTCGATCGTTGCTTGCGATGAGTATGTTGTCGACATATAGGATCAGATAGATCCGGGACTCGTTTGCTACTTGTCGGATATACATACATGGATCGGAGTCCGACCAGCCGGAACCGAGCTGGTGAATTTAGGTATTAAATTTATGATACCACATTCACGGTGCTTGCTTTAGACCATATAAGCTTTGCTTCAACTTGCAGACGAGGTGACCTTGCTCCTGTCAAGACTGAGAGAGAGAGATAGATAGATAGATAGATAGAGAGAGAGATAGATAGATAGATAGATAGAGAGAGAGATAGATTATATTATCGTCTTCGGAGGTCAAATGTGTCAAGAGAGAGAGAGAGAGTATTGTAAAGATAATATAACTGTCAAGACAGTGAGAGAGATAGAGAGAGAGAAAGCATACTGTCAAGAGTATTGTCAAGAGAGAGAGAGAGAGAGAGAGAGAGAGAGAGAGAGAGAGTATTGTCAAGATAATATAACTATCAATACAAAGAGAGAGGTAGAGATAGAGTGAGTGAGTCAGTGAGAGAGAGAGTACTGTCAAGACAGTGAGAGAGGTAGAGATAGATAGATAGATAGATAGAGAGAGAGAGAGAGAGAGAGAGAGAGAGAGAGTATTGTAAAGATAATATATTGCACTATAAGATGGATTACAATGAGTAAACAACAAGGGAGCTCTAAAATGATGTTGAACCAAAGTGGTTCATCCCTGATTATTAGATGCATATTTATAAGTCCTAATAGGGTATTCTAGAAAGTCCTAGAATAAAGAGTATGCTAAAATATTCTAGAACATACAATACTCTAGAATACTTTATAATATTCTATATAATTTATAAATTTGTTATACATATAAATATATCATTACAATGGCTAAGAATTCGACACGTATATAACAAGGTTGTGGGTTCGAATCCTTGTAAACCCAAATCATGTATGAGTGTCATCATGACACTATCCATCTTCTTCGACAACATGTATCATTGGGACCTGGCTTATGAGGATATTGTCGATGAAATTCGGTGAGCATGTCCGCAACGTTGATAAGATTTGTTGCAGGTTGCCAAGTTCGATCATTGGGTGTATAGCCTAACCAATCGACCAAGTAATAGAACTTTGTAATAAGTAGCATGCGGAAGCAGGTATTAAGACCGAACAGAAGGAAGGAAACTTAGATTTAATGGAGAGTTTGAGCTTACACGGTATACGCGGGAGAGACAGAGAGAGTGAGAGAGAAGACACAAAAACTATATTCAACAATAATACTCAGTTTGTACATAAGATGTGCTCAGAGAACACCTTTATACAAGTCCTAGAAGGACTCACCGAATTACTGATAGTACTTCAATGCTCATTGAGAGCTCCTACACTAACTCCCAAATATATTCCTCACGGAATATCTTTCCTAACAACCTCCCGGTTTACGCACTCCGCCTAACCGATCGGTCCCAACCGATCCAGTTCTCGGCTTCTTCAGCCGATCCGGCTGATGTTGAGCTTGTCTCTCAACACTCCCCCTCAAGCTCAACTCGAGGCTCTTCGGGATCCTTGGGCTCACAGCTCCGGTTCCTCCTGGCTTCACGCCTTGCTCGCGCTCCTCGACCTGTTCGACTCCGCGCGGTTCGACCCTTCCGGTCGGCTTGTTTGCTCATGTGGCCCTTATTAGCTCTTCTGCTGTTGCGGTGTTGACGCTTCTCCTGTTGCCTTTTCTTCTGCTTGGGCCTCGGTTGATTCAGCGTATCTGAATCAAACATTCGGACCGACTCGGCTACCTCCGATCAGTTTTCGCTCTCGTCCGAGTTGGCTGTCTCCAACTCGTCTTCGGTCTTCTCACCTTCGATGTCGTCATCTTCCCCATGCGTGGTTGGCTTCGGCTCTCTCCTTCGGTTGCTCCCCTTCTGTCTGCTTCCGAACTTTTCCGCGGGTCCGCCCTCGGCTTCTTCAGCCGATCCGATGTCGAACTTGTCAACCGACTCGGTGTCGCGGTGTCCGCTCCTTTCCTGCTGCCTTGCTTGGTCGTTCGGGACTGTTCTCCCCCTCAAGTTCGGCACGTCAAGGTGACGCAACCCGAGCGCACCTGAGAATTGCCGCAACTTGTCCAGACCAAGCGGCTTTGTGAAGATGTCGGCAGTCTGTTGATCCGTCGGCACGTACTGAAGTTCGACTTCACTGGAAAGGACACGCTCACGGACGAAATGGTAGTGCACCTCAATGTGCTTGGTCTGTGCGTGGAAAACAGGGTTTCTCGCGAGCTGGATGCTGCTGAGGTTGTTGCAGTAGATCGTCGTCGGATCTGACACCTCCTCTTGCAGGTCCTTAAGAAGCCGCTTCAACCATATGGCTTCGCATGTCGCAACAGCCGCTCCTCGGTACTCAGCTTTGGTGCTCGACAGTGCAATTGTCGGCTGCTTCTTACTGCTCCACGCGATCGCGGCACTCCCGAGGGAGAACGCGTATCCGGACGTGGATCGGCGATCGGCGGCGTTGCCAGCCCAATCAGCATCGGTGTAGCCGACTAACTACGCGGCTGCACCGGTCCGATATAGCAATCCGCGGTCCTTAGTGCCGCTTATGTACCGAAGTACGCGTTGCGCTCACTGAAGGTGCTCCTCGGTAGGTCGTGCCATGAATTGACTGATCACTCCGAGCGGATAACTAAGGTAGGGTCGGGTGATGGTCAAGTATATGAGGCTACTGACAATTTGTCGGAACCTCGTCGGGTCGCATACCTTTCCCGTATCGGGACGAAGCTTGACGGTTCTGTCCAGAGGAGTCGACATGGACTTACAGTTGGCCATCCCGAGTTTGAAGAGCATAGTCAACACGTAATGACATTGGCTAATCAATATGCCTTCGGGGGTACGGATCACTTCGATCCCGAGGAAGTAATGAAGGTCCCCTAGATCTTTCATGTCGAACGATGCCGCAAGCTGGAGCTTCACGCGGTGGATTTCACCTAGGTCGGCGCCGGTGATGACCAAGTCATCAACATACAGTAAAATACTAACCGGTCCGAGTCGACCTTTCCGGATGAACAGGGAAGAGTCCGATTTTGACGTGACGAAGCCCAACCGACGCAGTCGTTGCGTGATCTTCGCGTTCCAAGCACGCGGGGCTTGCTTCAGTCCGTAAAGGGACTTCTTCAGTCGGCATATTGCCAAGGAGTTCGTTCCAGAGTGAAATCCAGGGGGCTGTACCATGTACACCTGTTCCTCAAGGTCACCTTGTACGAACGCATTCTTTACATCCATCTGATGTAGGTGCCACGCCTTGGCCGCGGCTACTGCGAACAAAACACGGACGATCGTCATTTTCGCGACCGGCACAAACGTCTCATCGTAGTCGATGCCGTGTTTCTGTGCGTAGCCCTTTGCCACTAGCCATCGGTGTTGTACTTGACTTTGTACACCCACCTACACCCGATCGGCTTCACACCCTTCGGTGCATCAACCAGGTCCCAGGTCTCGTTCTCCGCCAATGCGTGCATCTCTTTCTCCATCGCGGCGCGCCAATTCGCGTCCTTCGCCGCTTCTGCGTAACTCTCCGGCTCACGCACTTCCGCTACACGGGTCATGTACGCACAATGATGTGCCATGTACTCGTTGTATTCGAACTGCAAAACAGGATTCTTCTGGCGGGTAGATCGGCGTAATCTCACATTAGCCGATGTCGAGGCCTTCTCGGTTGACGCGGTCTTCATCTTTAAAGACTCGTCACCGGTTCCCTCAGAGTCGGACTCGCATCGGTTTGACTCGTTCCTTTCCGTGCCGGAATCCGACACCTTCTTCTTCCCTTTCTCTTTGCGCATAAGACGTCTTCTCGGCTTCCTGTGCGGGGAATGCACGGCCGGGTCTCCACTACTCGCCGACTCTTCATCGGACTGGTCGTACCGACTCAGTCGTCCAATCGGTCTACTTAACCGGAGTGAAATCGGACTCTCTTCGCGGATCTCGATTTCGGGCTCATCCGGAGGCATCTCGGCCTCGCTGACCTCATCGTCCGAGCTCGGATTGGAGTCGAGGTTCGTAGTCCGGGGCAGGTACCAGGACGTGGACTCGTCAAACACAACGTCGCGGCTGACACGTGCTTGTTTGGTGCAAGGGTTATAACACTTATAACCCTTTCGCTCGTCCGAGTAACCGACCAAGATGCATTTCTCGGCCTTTCCGTCCAGCTTCCTCCTTTTCTCCTTTGGTATATGCACATACGCAATTCTACGGAACACCCTCAAGTGTCACAAGTTCGGCTTCGTTCCGAAATATAGCTCGTGCGCCGACACCTTGTCTCCAATCCGGTTCTGGATGTATACCGCGGTCCTTACTGCCTCGGCCCAGTAGAACTTGGGCAAGCTCTTCTCCTCCAGCATTGCCCGTGCCGCTTCCACAACTGACCGATTCTTCCTCTCGGCCACGCCGTTTTGCTCTGGCGTGTATCTACAACTGCATTCGCGGCGAATTCCCATTTGTTGTAGGTAACCGTTGAATTGACCGGAAAAGAACTCTTTCCCGCCATCCGACTGCAAGCACTTGATCTTTCGTCCTGTTTCGGCTTCCACGAACCCTTTGAGGTCCCGGAAACGGTCGAAGACTTCGCTCTTCCTCTCAATGAGGTAGATCCACATGTGCCGCGTGTGGTCGTCGATGAAGGAGACGAAATATCGGCTCCTGCCAAGACTAACGTTTTGTGCCGGCCCCCATACATTGGAGTGTATAAGGTCGAGCTTGTTCCGGCTCCAGTTTTGCTCGTTGGGGAAAGGAAGTCGGTGTTGCTTCCCGAGCTGGCAGGCTTCACAAATTTGTGCCTTTCGGCCACTAAATTTGGGCAATCCGAACACTACCTGTTTCGATTGCAGATCTTGAAGCCGCTGGTAGTTGATGTGGCCTATCCGCCTATGCCACAAGTCGATGTCCGACTCGGTTTTCTTCCCTTCGCGAACATTGCGGTGCCGCCGTTAGTGGAGTCGAGGATGAACATCCTCCCGTCTCTGCGCCCTTGCGCAATCACACGGCCTTCTTCCTCAATGAAGCACCCGAGGTGTGTAAACCGAACCTCCATCCCTTGGTCGATGATCTGTCCCACCGAGACCAAGTTCTTCGTGATTGTCGGAATGTGCAACACGTTCATGAGTTTCCCTTTCTGCCCGACATGGCTAAGGGGAACTTCTCCGACATTCGCGATCGGATGCGGAGTGTCGTCTCCAGTTGCGACTACTCTAGGTTGTATCGGTTTTTCAAGGTTCAAGAACTACTCCTTATGGCTCGTCATGTGGTTTGACGCGCCGGAGTCTACGTACCACACCTCGTGCGATCTCGGGGTGGTCTGTTTCATTCAGTTTGCTTCGTGTCTCATCCTGAAGACAAACCCTTCTCCGACTCTCCCAGAGTCTTGGGCGTAGTGTGATCGCTGCCGATTACCCTTGTCGGTATGTTCGCAACCGTTTCTGGAACCGGTTCTCTCCGAATCGGTGCGCTTCTTCCAGCACTGACTTTCCCTGTGGCCTTTCTTGCCATAGTACTAGCACTCGGCGATGGCCTTCCCTTGCTGGTTCTCATCGCTTCGATTCCCCCTGTTTCCGGAGGGTCCGAAGTTGCTGTCGGCATCACTTCGGTGCCATCTTCCTTGATCTCGTCGGCCGCTTCCATTGCGTACCGACTCGCCTCGTCCGCCACGACCACGGGGCCTTTCTTCCTCCGTGTACAACATCTTGCTGTCGGTGTGTGTGCTCGTCGACGCACCCGCGTGATTCTCCTCTACCAGGAGCAACGACTGTAAGTTGAAAAAGGATGGCGTATTCTCCCGGGTACACACAGCCGTTCGGAACGCTCCGAACTTCGACGCTAAACCTCCGAGACAGATCTGGACCATCTCGCTCTCCTCGATGTTCACCTCTATGGAGGTGAGGGAATCGCAGATATCCTTGATCTTCGAGGTATAGTCCGCCACCGACAAGTGGCGTTGTCGTAGGTTGTTGAACTCCTGTCGGAGCTGAAGCTTCCTGGCTGTGGTGCTCGCGGCGAAATTCTTCTTCAGATTTTCCCACGCACCCTTCGGCATCTTTGCATCCCGAACATAGCTCAATAGTTGTTCGCCCACACACGACGCGAAGTAGTACAATACCCTGCTCGCCGATTACTCCCACGACGGGAAGTCTCTGTGTGTCGATTCGGGTGCCGCGTCATTAGCTCCTTCGACATAACTCCAGTAGCCGTGCCCGAGCAGGTATTGGTGTATCTTGTAGGACCAAGACGCGTAGTTGATTCTGTCGAGCTTCTCTGTTGGAAGCGAGCTCGCCATGCCTCTATCCATCGTTCTTCTCGTTTTTCTTCGTCAAGCTGTGTCGGCTACAGAGAGGTTCTCAACCCTTGCACTCTGATACCATGTAAAAAGTAGCGTGCGGAAGCAGGTATTAAGACCGAACAGAAGGAAGGAAACTCAGGTTTAATGGAGAGCTTGAGCTTACACGGTATACGCGGGAGAGACAGAGAGAGTGAGAGAGAAGACACAAAAACTATATTCAACAATAATACTCAGTCTGTACATAAGACGTGCTCAGAGAACACTTTTATACAAGTCCTAGAAGGACTAACCGAAGTAGTGACAGTACTTCAATGCTCATTGAGAGCTCCTACACTAACTCCCAAATATATTCCTCACCGAATATCTTTCCTAATGACTCCCGGTTTACGCACTCGGCCTAACCGATCGGTCCCAACCGATCCGGTCCTCGGCTTCTTCAGCCGATCTAGCCGATGTTGAGCTTGTCTCTCAACAAACTTGTTACGCACGATCTTGGAATCGAGAATGGCAGCAACCTCAAAGTCCGGTCCTTCCAAAAACTCTAGAGGTGGTGGGGAAGTTGTAAGACGACCTGGTATTGAACTTGTGGTGTAAGGTTCGAGAAGGGAGACATGAAACATCGGGTGAATATGCATGTGAGGAGGGAGGCCAAGACGAAATGCAACATCGCTTATCTTACCAGTGATCTCGTACGGGCCAAAGCGTTGGTAATCTATTTTACTGCAAGGCCTAGTGGTCTTGATGTTGTGTTGTATAAGCCATACACGATCCCTAACATGAAACTTTTTTGAGGAGTCTAGGTGATGACGGTCCGCAATCCTCTTGTATGTACTTTGAGAATCACGCAAATTGTGGAGAATGGTAGAGTGAATTTCTTGGAGGCGATTGAGACGATCCATAGCAGCAGGGTTGATAGGAACTCTGAGGTGTTCAGTCATCGTATGGTAGCGTGAATTTCTTGGAGGCGACTAAGACAATCCATAATAATAGGGTTGATAGGAACTCCGGGGTGTTTAGTCATCGTCCAACGAGGATGAGAACCCGTATTTGTGAAAAATGGAGAATATCCTGTAGAAGAATGGATCGAGTTGTTATAAGCGAATTTAGCCAAGTGCAAAAAATCAACCCAATCATCTTGTTGATAGTTGATGAAAAAACAAAGATATTGCTCCAAAGTCTGGTTGGTACGCTCGATTTGGCCATTAGTCTCTAGATGATAGCCCGAATAAAGCGTAGCCGAAACTTAGAGAAGTTTTAACATGTGCTTCCAAAACTTTGAGATTAATTGTGAACCTCGATCATTAATAATATTGTCTGGAAGACCATGATGCTTGAATACCTCCCACATAACTAGATCAACTATCTCTTGATTAGTAATAGACTTTGTACATGGGAAGAAATGTGTCATCTTGGTAAGTCGATTGACCACGGTTAGAATGGTATGGAAACCCCTCGAAACTAGGAGATCGGCAATGAAATCCAAGGATATAGACTTCCAAGGATTTTCAGGAATTGGAAGTGGTTGTAGTAAACCATATGATCGGTGTGGAGGACTCTTTGATCGACAACATGTATCACAACCATGAACATATTTCTTCACAAAATGACGAAGTCGAGGCCACCCATATCGTCAAGAAACTAATTCTAGAGTTTTGGCGACTCCAAAATGTCCAACCATTGGTGTATCATGGCAATGTTGTAAGTCTTGCAAGAGTGGGGGACCATCAGGAACATACAATAGGTTTTGTCGAAACAGAAAACCACCATGCCAATAGAATGACTATAGTCAGTATGGGGGTTTTGCGTCTGCGAGCAAGAAGCACGATCTGGGATGATATGATCCAAAACATCTTTTGCGAACACATCAGTAGCCATATGATCTCGAATGGAATCAAGAAGAGTGGAATCCCCAAGTGTGGTTATGGAATGAACTGCCATTAATTGTAGGCGATTAGGACCCAAAAGGATTTGTTTTTTATGCTCAAAAACTGGTTCTCCTGGACGAAGTTCCATATAAGAGCGTCAAGAAAGAGCATCCGCTTTTCCTTGCTGCATCCTTGGGAGATATATGATTACAAAGTCGAAGTGAGTAAAAAATTGCGCCCAATGAGCTTGTCGTCGACTTAAGACTCGAGCATTTTGGAAATATGTCAGTTTCTTGTGATCATTGTAGACAATGATGTGTTGAGAAGAACCTTCCAGAAAATGTCACCATTGTTGACAAGAATCCACTATTGCCAGAAGCTCTTTGTCATGGATCTCGTAGTTAATCTCTACAGCTTCAAATTTTCGGGAATGAAAAGCAATAGGATTTAGCTGCTTGTCAGCTCCAGTCTGCGATAGAAAACTTCGTAATGCAAAGTCGGACGCATCAGCTTCAAGGATGAAGCGTGTTTTGGGGCTATTGTAAATGCTCATTTTAAACTTTCGAATGCCTCGGTTACTCTGAACTCTATATGAATGGTTGATTTTTGAGTGTGAGTTGGGTGAGCGGAAGCACGACCTTGGAATAATTTTTAATGAATTTATGATAAAAATTTGCAAACCCAAGAAAACATTGCACTAAAAGGGGCGTTTGCCAATCTAAAAATTTTTGAACCTTCATTGGATCCATAGAGGTACGAGTTGATGATACAGCATACCCCAAAAACTCCACTTGATTCTGGCCAAAACTATACTTTTCTAATTTTGCATGGAGACTATATTCTCGTAGTCGACGTAATACCTAACGAACATGTTTATCATGCTCCTCTTTAGTCTTCGAGTAGATCAAAATGTCGTCTAGGTAAACTATAGTGAAGATATCAAGAAAATCTTGAAAAATATCATTTTCCATATGTTGGAAAACTGCTGGTGCATTTGTGAGATCGAATGGCATCACGGTATACTTGAAATGTCCATAGCGAGTGCGAAAAGCAGTCTTCCATTCATCCCCTGGATGAATTTGAACTAGATTATATGCACCGCGAAGGTCCAATTTTGTGAAATATTTTGCTCCACGGAGACTTTCCAAAAGGTTCGAGATCAATGGTAAAGCATATTTATTCTAGATAGTCACTTTGTTCAGCCCTCGATAATCCACGACCAACCGAAGAGACCCGTTTTTCTTCTTAACAAAGACTGTAGGTGCACCAGTACAGGATCTAGAATGCTAGATGAATCCGTTTGACAGGTTCTCATCGATATATTCCCGCAAAATCTCTAGCTCTACAGGTGAGAGATTATAAATTGGCCCCCATGGCGGTTCTTTCCCTGGTTGTAAGTCAATAGGGAAGTCATATGGCCTATGCTCTAGCACTGTATTTGCCTTCACCTTATCAAAGACGTCTAAGAACTCTTTGTATTTTTTTGGTAATTGGACGTCTGGCTTCGATAAGACGGGTGATGGGCTTGATGGAGTTGCTACGATCACAAATACGAACATGTCCTCATTCCACCCTTCCTCATGTAACTGATGGAGAGAGATAGTTGATAGCTTATGGGATCCAGTATCAAATATCGGAGTGTTGAGGGATGCGAGTGTAGTTCTTTTTTCTTAGGACTCCTCAATTGTTCTTTTCATCCAATCAATCTTCGGGTTATGTAGTTCAAACCAAGGGAGACCTAGAACTAATGGGTGTTTTGGACTACGAATAATGTTGAAAGAGATTATGCTTGCCAAATCACCAAGAACTACACGAATTGGCTCGGAATCTTCGACTATATCAATTGATGCTATGGGACGGCCATCGATGACTTCTATGGCTACTGGGTTCGGGAGCTTATTCAAGACGATGTTTTGTGTCAATGCAAACTCACAATCCATGAAGCAAGAGTTAACTCCACAATCTAGGAGGGCAGAGGCTAGGACTCGATGACATGTAGATGTGCTAAGCTCAACTTGTGTAGAAAAAACTCAACTAGCTTGATTTGATGAAATGGAACCACGACTAGGAACTAACTCTACATATCTAGGATGGTCCAACCAAATGGCTCCTATTTTGGCCACACTTACTCGTTTAACACATCCTCTAATTGGCTCAAGACATTGAATCTATTCTCATGGCATGAACTATTAGGCTTATTTATGTTATTAGAAGTAATAATGGAGCTTGAAGTAGGGTTTTCTTGTGCACTTACTTGGTATACTTGACGTCTAGGTTTATGTGGACAGTTCACGGCTATATATCCTGGAACCCCACAATATAGACATAAACGGTGTGCTCGACGTTGTTGCTTCTCAACATCCGATAAGGGCCCCTAACGTTGTGTTGACTCTATTTCCATTGAAGTTGTGCCATCCCTCGTGATGGGTCTAGAAACTTGTGGAGGCGTTGCGACTACAGAAGTGTACGTTTGTTCCGGTTGGCGGCATAACATTTGTTGGCGCTCCGAACATCGCTCAAATAGGCGATTATCACATCGCACAACTCGACTAATTGCCTCTGTAAGAGATGTCAGATCTTCATGGAAGGTAAGAAGATCTTTGACATGATTACGCAAACCTTGATGGAATTGATCCATTAGAGTCGCCTCATCCCAAGGGATATCGCATGCCAAGAGACAAAAATCGGCTGCGTAAGCCGATGCGGGATGATCTCCTTGTCGGAGCCTTTGAATCTTGTTTATTGTTGTCCTAGTGTTGTCGGTGTCTCCGAAGCTAGCTTGAAACTCCTTAACAAACGCCTCAAAATCCTCCAACGATGGTGATTTCTTCTCGAGGTGTGGTGCAAAACATGCTAGTGTTATACTACTTACTTAGCAAGGTTCCTACTAATCCTGCACGAGCAACTTTCATTGGGTACCGATTAGGATGTAACTAAATAACCAAACGTACTTGATTCAAAAAGCCTCGAAATAGAGACCTCGTACCATCAAACTTAGCAGGGAGGCTAATCTTCGGTTCTTTGGGGTAGTTTTGAACCCTCAATGCTTGGTCCAGTAATGATAATATAGTAGCCTCGAGTTGGCGAACCTATTGTGACAACTTTTCATATTGTTGCACTTTCTCGGTACTCACGTGTTGTAGGTCCTTGAGTAGCCATTGATTTTCTTGCCCTAATGCCACAAATTTATTCGTGAGCATGTCGAGTTCAGAAAGGATGCACATATATTCCCCGTTTGCTCATGGACTCCATAACTTATGAGGGAAGAGGAAAAGAAAGAAGGAAACTTATTAAGGTTCTTGGAAGAGAAAGAAATGAGGAAGGAAAGAAAATTTTGGTTCAAACTATCAAGTCGAGTGTGTGTGTGTGTGTGTGAGAGAGAGAGAGAGAGAGAGAGAGAGAGAGAGAGAGAGAGAGAGAGAGAGAGAGAGAGAGAGAGAGATTATATTATCGTCTTCGGAGGTCAAATATGACCTATGAGACCAAAAATATTACATTTCACGTGATACGTGTGAAAGTGAGTAGTGACTCTCGATGTTCAAGAACTTTACCAATGAATGTTGGAATCGATAGTGCAGATTGTGGTTGTGAGAGGAATTCATGCAAGGATTGGGCTCGGTCGAAGAGATGTGGAAAGCATGGTCGAATATGATCAAAGGCAGAGCATTGTATCAAAGTGTGATACTCAGACTCATGAACTTGTTTAGGGCAAAGTGTGCATAGCCGACCACTCTCATCACTTGTGCCCCAACACCCTGTTTCACATCGCAATGCATGTGAGCTAAGTCTCATGGAAGCAATGGTTCGAATGGTAGATAATGGTATGGGCTCTAACATGTATCGATGTGTACGATTTCCCCGTTCCGCAAAGAATATGGTTTTGTAGTTAGGTGCAACATGTGTAGTATAATGTGTGAAGCGTGAGCCTCCACATTTGTCCCATGTCATGATACATTGGCGTTGCAAAAAGGCCTCATTTACAGAGGAATCTAATGATGCATCATGAAGCAAGTGTCTCGCATCCCATCTACCAAACCATTTTTCTATATCTTACATCCAACCAGAACACAAAATTTTGGATCTTTTGGCTTGCTTCACACGCAATTCTAGGAAGTCAATGTGAGGGACTTTTTTGAACCTTAAGCCTATATTCAACAACCCTTTCCATGGCCATGATCTCAATGGGAAGCGATCCCGTCTCAAGGAGGAGGGTGTAGGGCGTTTGTTTCTTAACTTGTAGAAACTTTGTAAGAAAATGTTTTTGGACATTTTCAAACTCTTTCCACATAGATTTAGGGATGCTACCGTAGAGAAGAACTGGTGTCACCAAAGTGTTGAAAAGATATTTCTTGAGGACCCAACACTTAATATCTCCAAGATTGCATGTGTTTTGAAATACATAGTATGCTCGCTTACCCCGCCTTTAAGCGGCGTGTAGCAAATTCATTCCATCTATGATTTGAAGGAACTTCAAGGCCAAGATATTTGAAGTTTCCACACATTCAAGTGCCTCATTGTTGTACATAATGTAGGGTTTATCTCTTTTTTGGCTCTTCACAAACATAATCTTTGTTTTAGAGCTATTGACACTTAATTTAGTATGCATGCACAAATTTTCCAATGCCTTCATAAGCTTTTGTGCATCTCCTAAAGTATTTGCAAAAAGCACTACATCATTTGCATATAACAAAAGCATAATCACAACATTCCCAATGGCAACTTCTTTAACACATTCTTCCTTTGCAAACTTGGTAACCATTTCTTCCAATTTATCAATGCATAGACCAAATAGTGTTGGTGAGAGTGGGCATCCTTGCTTAACACCAATAGTGCTGTTTTAAAAATCTGAAAGTTGATCTCTCATGCACACACAACATATAACCTTGTCATAAATTCGAGAAATTGCAACCATATATTCACTTGACACCTCAAGTTCTTCCATTTGCCTCTGAAGATGTTCACGAGGTACCATATCAAAAGCTTTCTTGAAGTCTACAAAGCAGCAATATAAACCTTTACCTCTAAGGCGACTTTCCTTCATTAATACTCAAAGGGTGATAAGGTGATCAATGGTGCTATGGTGTTTTCGAAAGCCAGCTTGTCCATAAGCTCTCTTACCATTTTTTTCAGTCCATACACTTATGTTTGATTCCATTATACATCCAAACAGTTTTGCCATTAATGAGCCAACCATGATGGTTCGATAGTTGTTTACATTATTTACATCTCCACCTTTATGTAATTGTTTGATCCAATTTGTAGTCCAATCGTACGACATACCTTGTTGCAATGCATTATGAAACATATCGCTTATCCATACATGTGCTTCCTTTCCCGTCCATTTGAGCATTTCAGCCTTTATACATTGAAGATCACATGCCTTTTGAGAGGCCAATTTCTTAAGTCCTATGCATATATCTTCAATTGTAAAGAAGGGAGGCATATGTGAAATACAACCATAACACATCATCTTTTCGGCAAGAGATAACTCATATAAATTCTTACAACGCATAGACAAGTTGTGAAGAGTTAAGTCACTATAACTCTCAACATGTTTCCCCTTTAGATTTCCCCAAAATTTAGCACATGCATGTGCTTTCTCTTGCGTTTGGATAAATTGTTGAGTAACTTCCCATATTTTTCTCTTTCTTTGAATAAGCCTTTTATACTCATGCCAATGCTTTTTGTAATTCTCTTTATCCTTAACTACATCCAAAACCATAAGACACTTTCGAGGTTCACGACATTCTTTATCAAACCATTTTTTCCTAAAACACGTTCGCGTTCACTAGTGGAAGGATTGCGCATTCCACTTGTAGAATCTTCTTGAAACTATCCAAATACACTCTCTCTACAAAAATTGGATGCACTAGTATCACATGTTCCACAACTTGATTAGAATTTGCAAATATAAAAATACATGATAGGTCTACGAGTGGAGATCATTAGAAATCATGCAAGTTTGGACGTGTTGATAAGTTAATGTAGGCGTAATAAAGTTCAACAATGGCTCAATATGTCACAATGCGACAAGGGAAACACTAAGTTAAAGACTTATATTAATTTGGTAAGTTTTACAAAAATATGAGGTGTACTTGTATCCATACTAATAAAATGAGTTATAATTTATACTTTGACCCATACGTGCATGTATATAATTGTGGACAATGTAGGATAGTGCACTTTAGGATAATGTGATTGGAATGACTAACTTATTAAAGTATTCAATACTTGTATTTAAAGTTGATCTAATCTATTCCTCAATTTGTTCGTATGGGATCAAACCATATGTATATAATTGTGGACAATGTAAGGCAGTGAACTTTAGGATAATGTCGTGGAAATAACAAACCTATTAAGGCTTTCATACCTGTATTTAAAATTGATCTACTCTATTGGTTAGGTGATTCACACAGGATCAAACTCCGAACGATAACACAAGTGGAACTACAAGCGTATAAAAACATGCGGATAACGCTAGTGGAACCATTATCAACACACTACACAATCTAAGCAGCAATGGAATAGAAACATAATAGTTTTAACAATAGAAGACAAAGATCCATAATAACAACATGGACAGTCATGGAAAAAATTGTACGACCATGTTATGTTAAGGTTAGCTTGGACCAAAATCAACCTCAATTTAAACTAATTCATGTTTCTCCATAAATTTGGTAGTTAGCTATGCACGCGGTGAAACCAATGCCATAAGTCTACTAACCAAGTATATAAAAATAAAATTGAAACATATAGAAGATTATAAAGAATAGAATCCACCAAGTAAAACCCAAAATTTGTATTAATAATGTGAAATCCAAACAAATCGTCAGTGTCATTTTCTTCATAGAGTCTATTACATAGCAATCAATTCATCAATGTCATTTTCTTCATCATCTTGTGTAGAACTCTCTTCAGTTATACGTGCATTGACTTCCCTTATTAGCCGAGCCAACGAAATATCATCTATAAGCTCATCATCAAGCTCTATTAGCTCCCCCAGTTCGTTGGCTAACGGAGGAATAGGCTCTCGCGAAGCAGGTTGAAACCTTTATGTATTAGCGAGGTTCTTTGCACCGACCTCCTCATCCTGGTTTGGGCACTCCTACAAAGCCTTAATCCTCATATTTATAAATATAACCTGCTCCTCGTCCTTCTCCAATGCAACTATATTTCTAAAGAGCTTCAATGCACATGCAGACGTCGTTCCTGTGAAGAAAGTAACAAGAAGAATTAGTTGTCAAACAAAAAAGATTCGGTATTGGTTATCTCAAGATCGTTACCCTAGTTCGAGGAATACCTGTGCCAGAAAAGAGATCTAATATCCAGTCTCCTTCGATAGAAAACATCTCGATCAAGCGCATCATAAGTCGCTAAGGTTTTTGATATGGGTCGACAAGTCCCCGTTCTATCGTGGTGACATGTCCCACTTTCTGTGTCACTGCTGGATATACCAGCAGATTTGAACCTCCCACTTCATTAGAATGCTCCTTGATTCTTTGTTTCTTAATTTCAACGAAGTAGCCAACCGTGATATATTCAATGGCATTAACGAACCGAAAAGTAGGCCCTCTATTTACATTGGTTTTTATCCTATAAAAAATAATACATCGAGTTAAGAATAGATTGAACAACCTTAAGAAATGCAATATAGTGAATGACACCTATAAATAATCCTTACCATGCAAGTTTCTCGATGCCATGGCAACGAGATCTCAAAGCTTGAGCTACCGAGTACCCTTGGTCCATACTATGAAAGACAACTATTTGCCACAAGGATGCAGTCGTTAGCTCAGTGAAATCCTTGACCATCTTCTCCAACTGTTTAAACCTAAACGGTTCCTCGTCGTATGATGACCCAACCATTCGAAATCTGTAAGGAATATCCGCAATCATTAACGTATATTCCTTCTTTGGCACTTTTTGGATCAAGTCGATGACATCGCCGCAAACCACATTGTAGTAAAGATCTCTCATAATATCTTTTTTGTAGCTAAATTTTTTAAAGGAGCCATCTTCCTCCATTTCGTACGCCTTGACTAAGCGATGATCCTTTTCTTTTCTAGCTTGCTCGAGATTTGCAAGGAAGGATGTAGGGAAATCGTGTATATCCTTAACTTCTCCTTGTTTCTTGCCACGACACGGTTTCTAATAGAAGCAATAGGACATCAAGTTTTATTATACAAGCTCTACATATGATGAAAGCGTAATGAAAAACCACCAATACTAACCCAATCCTTGAATGCAATAAAATACTCCGATAACGCCTTATATGAAGACGTTAGAGGATAATCCTCGGTCAATTGTTCCCAAGTTATACATCCAAGTTGTTTCATCATAACTTCTTGGATCTTCATGTACACCTTATGACTGTAAAATTAGAAATCAAGATTAGAACTTTGAATTACACCATATAGACTTCAATATCAGTATTTGAAAGACTTACTTATTTTAGTGACCATTTCTTCAAGGCTTAAATCTTTCGCCACAACTCTTGACAAAACAGACACAAGAAGCTGCTTGTCCTTAACACCTTGCATCGCTCTCCATAGAGACAACTTCATGTCGTCAACCGCTTCTTCAATTGTCAAGTCAATTTTCTTGGCCGCTTGTGACTTTAACTCTAGTTGAGGGTCAACCTTACATTTCTTTTGTTGTTGACCCTTTACCTCCTTATTCTCCCACATTGAGAAGATTTGATCCTGTAGGTCCTATACTTCTCCATCTCTAAAGGCCAATTGAAACCAAGACTCATATTTTCGAAGACCATCAGACTTAACATTATCATCTACCACAATACCAACTTCATGCAGACATTGACGTCGTAGACCTGGATGTAGCTTCACACCAAACTTTTGTTTCACGTCCAAATACTCGTGGTGGAAGAACCTTATACGCTCAATCGACGACATTTTTTGCCTATAGTCATTATCATTACTATGGTCCCATGCCAACAACTTTGCCTCTTCAGTTGTGAGCCCCACATAAATTTTGCACTCGGCATACTTGAAGAAGAAAGTCGTTGGATGTTCTCTCACAAGTTGCCGACGTGCCTCCGCTGAATGCGATCCACCAATGACAAAGTAATTATATTGATCATACTTTCTCATATCAAAATCTTCAATGGTTTCACATTCTTCAGGATCTACCATAACAATAAAAGGCACCACAGTGGCATGAGGATTAATTTTCATTTTTTTCTTGAGATTTTGAACATGCACGCGGTGTGGCTCTCTAATCTCAAGTGGTCTTCGTCCTGTTTTTTCATCAATAGGCGGCCAATGGATGTGTGTTATAGGAAAATTAAACACTTTCCCTTTCCTGACCAATTTAGGCTACATTAACTCTCTCCTTATCTTATTCTGCTCGGATGACAACACACCCGATGCCAGCTCAGCTCTTGGCGTCCCCTTGGTGTCCTCCTCTTCGTTTTCACTTGATGAATCGGAGTCCGACATTTTGGTTGTCTTCTTCTTTGGTGGTCTTGATTGTACTTTAGATACCCTTTTTGTGGCCTTCACTGGGGAGGGAACTTCCTCCCTTAGAGTTACATGGCCTTGTATATAAGGCCTCAAGGTAACAATAAGGTTTTGTGAGCTTTCAAGTTCTTTTTTGAACGCTTCTGACCCACAAGATTCCTTTACTAGAAGATCTTCTGAAAGGAACACTTTACGTACCCCCTGGAGCACTTTATCATTACAAGTATGTTGGCCGAATCTACATCCTCGTAGTCAAATCGTAGAATACGGCCATACATAAATGGGGTTTCCTTTCCAAGCTGCCCCTCCCCCTTCTTCTTTGTTGTATACAATACGACTTTTTTCTTTGAGTTGACATATTGCATACACCATTCCTTGTCCGTTAGATGACAGTCAGGAAGGTCTTCACCTCCAGTAGCTGCTACAAGTTTCTTTTGGCTAACCTCAATGTGTGGTTGAGATTTTGACTCCTCGTTGAAGAGAAACTTTTTTCCTCTCTTCATGGACTCGAGAGCTACTAGGGTCCGTGTTTCAATTGGAGAACCCTGTATGCGGAGCTTTATCTTCTTCACAGGTCGGTTCGACAAGTTCTCAAACGACCTATTTAAGAAAGGACATGCAAAAACATAAGTTAGTTGGTCACGTAGATTAAGGTTGTATATTAAAATACAAATAAGTAGATGAAGAAATAAACTAGCAGGCGATTTGTGGTGAACTATAAATATCAATCATGCATTCAGTGTACATGGTAGTCTTATATTCAGAAATCTATTCTAGTAAGGGCTATTCAACTTAGAAAATATATATCGTAATAAGTATACAAGGTTATATATTGTCTTGAAGGGCAGGTATGACTTATATTGATTCCATAACCATATTGTAGATAATTTGCATATGATAGACTTGAATTTGGTATCGTAAAAGTAATTTGTGGGTTATTTTCTACTATTTTAAGCTATAGTAGGTCATAAAACCCCTATAATTAAGGCCCCTTTTTAAAAAACATTAAGGCAAATCGACATAAAAAAGACTGATTTTGACAGACAGTTTGATATCTTTTCTCACAATACTAAATTGTTGCCCCAAAAACACAATATTCTTGTTTCAGGGTCTTCTTTTATACATTAACTCGATACGCCGTATTGTGTTCCTGTATAAAGTTCGTGTCTGTACATGAAATCGATGCAGGGTATCGAGTTCATGTATCAAACACATACTTTACATAAGAACTCATTACGGTGTATCGAGTTCTTGCTT
>NW_028230442.1:8062841-8184052 GCF_043228905.1 Azolla caroliniana | reverse complement strand
CCGTCGCGATGCGCCTGATGTTCCGCTTCTTCTCGTACAGATCCCTCAGCAGCGCATTCGGTTCCGGCGGAGCAGCCGCACCCTCCATTCCTTTCTTTCTTTCTTTCTTTCTTTCTTCCTTTCTTCCTTTCTTTCTGAATCTATCTATCTATCTATCTATCTAGATATGCCTGCCTGTACCTCCTCTGTCTGTCTGTCTGTTTACATATACATATACCAATCCACTCCTTTATGCCTATCACTCACACACACATTCACTCGCTAAGCTGAAAGGCTGTAAAACATAGAAACAGAAGAAGTTACAGAGAAATTTAGAGAGAGAGAGACAGAGATCCAGAGAAACGCAGAGAGAGAGAGAGAGAGAGAGAGAGAGAATGGTGGGGAGATATGGTGGTGGTGGTGGTGGTGTAGAATTAGGGTTGAGTGGTAGTAGGAGAATTAGGGTTGAGTAGTAGGAGGAGGAGAATTAGGGTTGAGTGGTAGTAGGAGAATTAGGGTTGAGTAGTAGTAGTAGTCGGATAATGAGAAGCAGCAGGCAGAGGAGAAAGGGGAAGAAGGAAAGGCTCAGACGGGAAGAAGAAGAAGAAGAAGAAGGATACGTGTGTGTGTGTGTGTGTGTGTGTGTGTGTGTGTGTGTGTGTGTGTGTGTGTGTGTGTGTAAGAGAGACAGAGAGACAGAGAGAGACCTTTGACTGAAAGCTTTTTTTTTAAAGTTTGTGTGCCATTCATTCATTCATTCATTCATTCATTGAATTGTGCTCCCCTGCCTGCAATTAATTAATTTTATTAACTAATTATAGAATTCTATTTATTCAATTACATACATATCTATATTTTTTATTCATCTTTTTGTTTATTTTAATTGTATTCACTATTTTTAATATGGCCCCACACATTAAATGCCTTCTTCCTTTTTTCTTTCTCTTGTTGGGCCCCAGAATATTCATTAATAAAGTATTAATTAATAATTACATAAAGAAATAAAGAGAAATATATATATGTATGTACATACATACATACCCATCATCCCCCTCTTTCTCTTACATATCTATTTTTTGTGCTTTTCCGTTTTTCTATGTTTCTAATAAACGTTTTGTATTTATAAATGTGACCCCTGACCAAATATATACAATAATACATATACATATGTACATATGTGAATAATGCCATGAATCATGATGTTTGTGTTTTGGGAGCTTGCAAAAGAAAACACACACACACATGTTTCTCATGGGCCCAGACTCTCTCTCTCTCTCTCTCTCTCTCTCTCTCTCTCTACCTTATCATTAGCATTAGAGTGTGTGTTCATCTCTGCCCGCAGAGGAGAGGCTCATAGCACACTCGCTCTTGTCCGATGAGAAACTTTAACACTTCTTCTATCCCTCTTGACAAGATTCTTGACTTCGGAAACACTTGTGTATACGTTTCTGGAATAGTAGCTCCCAAATAATACCTTCCTTCCTTCAACTCTATTGTTGCCGTTGGAGCTTTCTGCATGTTGTATGTTATTTGCCACCATAATTAAGGAAAACGTGTGATCCCAATTTGCAAGCTCGTTAGAACTCCGATATTAACTTGAACAAGTCCAATCAAGCGTAACTCAACAACTGCACATGTCCTTCGTATACTTATTTTGAATCCAAAGTAGGACACGACAACCCAGGGATCAATCCCCAATCCCCATAAAAACTTGGCTAACATAATTTCGTACTCGTGCTCAAGCAAATACGTTGCCATTTGCCATGGCATACGACCATATCCAAGTTTGACTAGCATATTATTTTGCAAAAGGCACATGCAAATGTAGGGTTAAAGAATGGAGCTTTACAAGTGTAGCTCATAATTTATGATTTGTATAGTAGGAGCATGTTGTTTCTCAATCCATACACTTTTAGTGCTAATACGTCATAGTGTATTGATCCTCTTCCTATATTTGTCCACATTTCACATTTGTACCTTTCAATATTTGATCCTCAATTTGATGTGAGCAGGACAAGTAAGTAGCATCATGATCATTAGTCAATAAGACTACACCCCATACTAATGATTTCCTAATATTCGACCTCGTTGAAGTTCTTCTTCAAATGCAAGGAGTGCAACCTTTTTTTCAGGGAGTTCTCAACATTGGTGGCCACAAAAAATGGATATCCATGTATATTTATGATGACCCCTTAAAAATCATACAAATATATTCTAAAAGTGGATTCATTCTTGATGACCGTTTTTTAAGAGATTCTTCGATCTTCATTTGGAATACTTAAGATGTTATAGATTTTGAATAGAAAGTGTGCCCTACCTTTTGTCTTAGCTAGACTTAAATATACCTCGGACATTTGTGATGTTTCATGGAATGGATCCTTCTTTCCACCATTCCATGTCAAAATATAGCCTAATTGCCAGATTTCCTGTCATCTTTTGGCTCTATACTGAACTAGTCAAATTTGTGCCCATCATCTTGAATGGTGATGACAATGCATCATAGATGTGAGCAGGCAATGTCATAATTAAAACAAACTTGAGAATTTGGGAGTTACTACTAATAATCAAAAAATATTGAGAATCCTCTCAATAGTCATTTCCTTTATTTCAATGTAGGCATTTTATCACGATATCCACATTAGGATACTTAAAATATTGAAACCTAAAGGAGTTTTTTTTAACAAAATTTCAAAGTTCACCCAAATGCTTATAAATGTATTAATACTTCAAAACGTATCCTTGGTTATTTACAAATCCACTTATATATGTTTCGTCTAGTAGAAATTATTTACAAATCCACTTATATATGTTTCGTCTAGTACAAATCCACTTATATATGTATTAATACTTAAAATCACTTGTAGAAATTGAGCATGCCCTAATTAGAATCTTAATTTGCTAATCTAGTTTCTAATTATAATGTGGGAATGTCTAGTAACTACTTAGTTCTGCTTCTTGCTAGAAGCTTCATTATGTGCTTAGTTTTAATTTTAATGTGATCAAGGGTTTGAATATTGGCCAAACATGAGAAAAGTCATTTTGTAAATTAAATAAGCATACTTGAAAGTCGACAACTTTGACACATAAGCACAAAATATTTCTCAATTCTTTGGAGTAAAACCTCAATAAACTTGTCCCATCCATAACGTTTTCCCTCCCAAATTTGAAATAAAGTGTGTATGCAAGTCCCTACGCAATGTCAACAAAGTCCCGAACAAAAATGCCCTTTAAAGTGCACTTTTGTGCGGGACTAATAACTCAAAATAGAGATTGTAAAACCCCTTCTATCACATGTATGGTCATGCAACTATTGAGTTTGAACATTGTTTTAAATATGGTATTTTATAAGCCTTGGTTTTGTGAAGTTTTTTACGTCAAAAGTGTATGCATGATTATTGATTCTAGGATTATCTCAATTATTGAAGGCATGTTCATTTCTATATGAAATGAACATAATGGTAAATTTCGTATTTGAGCTCAACCATTGCGTAACTCCAAAGACAACCTCAAAAATTATGTTTGGTTGGGAAAATGAATAAGGGCATATCCAATATATGCAAATGACATAATTATGTGCATGAGTCGCAAATTGTTTATCATCACCTACATATTACATGTATTATAGATAGGTACAAACAAGATGTGCATATGTGTGTGTATAGTGTACACGCAAATATATTGGAATCCCCACCGAATTCAATATACTTGGTTTTTAAACATTAATCTAAAAGCTTATGAGGAAATATGTTCCATATCTAAAGGACCCATCGAGAGAGAGAGAGAGAGAGAGAGAGAGAGAGAGAGAGAGAGAGAGAGAGAGAGAGAGAGAGAGAGAGAGCTCATTTTTTAAGGCACCCAAGCATTTACCAATATGCCCACAACAAGTGGCTTGACCAATATAAAGTGGATCAACATGTAGCGATTTTTCAAGTGACTTTCAATATATATGTGAAACAAGAAATGCCCTCACGCGAAATGTGTTAGTGAATTGTTATTGCTCATCTATGCAAGTTAATGGCAATACTATTGATATGTTTGGGGTGAAGTGCAAATCTATTATATTCAAATAACAAATCCAAATAGAGATATTCTCTTCATAATCTCATTATATATGATTGAAAGGGCTTGGAAGTTGCACAATTTTACAAGCCAAATACACCATTTTACATACACGTGTACATAAATATCCTAGAGATATATTCACATCTTTAAACTTTATTTTATTATGTCACACAAGACGTCGTTACTTTGATGTCAAGGAATTTCAAACAATGTTTAGGGCATTTTGTTCTTAAATAGAAGGTCTGCTTGATTTGGAGAGTTTTCATTCATAAACGTGAGTCATAGGTTGATGATACATCGTTAAGTTTGAACAATTGACAACTGTCAACAACAATAGGAGGGGGTAGAGTTTAGAATTTTATATAAATAAATAAATAAATATATTATTGGTTATCCTGAGGTATTTTGGGAACATTGATGAGGGCGAGCAGGAGAGGGTGAAAAGATTCTTCAAGAGTGTGAACCCTCGGCTTGACGTTTGGACTAAGTCAGGAGAGGGATTGAGGACGACAAGGTTTTGTTGTCAGACTTCTTGTTTGTTGTAGACAATGGCATGATATACAACAAAATCGATGGCACTACACTAATGGTCAATATTGTTTGTCCTACTCCCATTGTTCCCCAAATTCCCTCCAAATAATTCTATTGTGTGAGCTTTACATAATAAAACTCATTGAGTTCTATTATTGGGAGTTCTACACAAACAGGTCCTCACACATACTTCCGCGCACATATCCGAACATAGCCATCAACAAGTGGTATCAGAGCCTTTTGTTGTTCAACAACAGCGAATTGCAGAAAATCCAAGAAGAGGAAACCCTACAACCGAAAGAAAAGACCAGGTCAGTAAATCTCACTTCAAACGAACATGGCTTCAACATCTGGAACAGGAGTTGAAATCCGAAAGTTCGACGACAAAAACTTTGCCCTGTGGAAGGAGATGATGCGAGACGTGTTGATCATTCGAAGACAGGTTAAGGTCATTCGACATAGCGAAAAACCTGCCTCAATATCAGCCAAAGAGTGGAGATCAATAGATGAAATTGCACACTCCACCATTCGAATGCATCTGGCCAAAAACGTCTATTTCAGTATGGCAAAGGAGGCGATAACATTCTCTTTGTAGGAGAAGTTACAGGCTGTGTATGAGAAGAAGTCCTCATCTTCAAAACTGATATTGATCCGACAACTATTCAACATCAAGATGAGAGAGACATATCCAACAACCTCCCACATCAATACCTTCAGTCGGGTGTTGTTTGAACTCTCCTCCCAAGGGATTTACTTCGAAGAAGAAGTGAAAGCCCTTGCCCTCCTATCGAGCTTGCCAACGAGCTGGAAGGTATTCTGCATGACTTTCGCCAATAGCAGCCTTAGGCTAAACCTGGACGAAACTATCGATCAAATTCTCATAGAGGATATTCGGCAAAAATTTATGGGACTCACCATCGACAAGTCGACAGAAGCCCATCACTCGATCGAGTCGATCGAGAGAACAAGTCGAACGATCTAGTCGAAACACCAGTCGATCGAGAAAGAGGGGAGACCGACAGAGGTCGAAGTCGAGGAATAGTTGACCATGTGATTTCTGCACTCATTGCAGAAAACCCGGTCTCAATGTTTCCAACTGTTGGTCGATCAAGAGGAAGGAGAGGGGTCGACGATTCAAGCGGAACTCGAGACGATCCGACTTGAACCACTCTCCAATCGGCAACCAAATCAATGTTGCCAACTCTCGATCAAGAGAAATTCCCTCTCTAGAGGACTCGGTGATTGGAGAGGTCCTCTACAGTGCGCAAGACGCACACACGTGGTTATTGGACTCCGGTGCCACATTTCACGTAACCCCAAACATCAAATGGTTTTCAAACTATTCAGTTGACACCAACGACACTGTCCGACTTGGCAACGGGTAAGAGCACATAATTGCATGGATAGGAGAGGTCCCCATTTGATTACCGAATGGCAACATGATCACCTTGCACCAAGTTCAGCATGTACCCAATCTAAAAAGGAGTCTGGTCTCCATCGACATATTAGTTGAAGACGAGTACCAAACAACTCTCAATGAGTCGACATGGATGATCAGCTGAGGAAACCTGAAGATTGGACGCGGACACAAGTACAACAACTTGTATCCAATTATCGCGATCAATCCAGAAGGGGTCGTGAACATAGCCGAATCGACAAGCCCGAACTTATGGCCTGGCCGACTCAGCCATATTTCGCAAATCCATAAGTTTGGCCGAAATCCAAAGGTTGTTTGTATTTTGCCTTCCAAAACAATTAAGAACATTCCTTCCACCGTACCCATGCTAACCACCTAATCCACCAAATTTTGTTTCGTCCAAATTTTATTCCCATGAGCATGCAACTAGAATCTCTCAAAATATATGTAATATATTTTATGTCAATCGCCAAGTCAAATTTTCTTTCTATCCGCTACGAACCTTTAATTCTTTGTGAGTCACACATTTACTCTTTCCAAGTCCATGATAAGTTCCATCATGGTCTTCTATAGAGACCCTTGTTGGATCCATCCTCATATTGCAACCTCAATTTTATGTTTTGACATTTCTTTCATTCTCATCCGCCAGTCTCCTTGAAGAACTTTTAACTTGTAAACTAGAAGCATTAATGAGATGTATTGAGCCACAAACTTGTCTATACTCAAGATCTATTGCTCCTTCACCCTATAATACAAAAGTGATGACACTAAAGTGAATACAGACATGGTAACAACGATTTAGGCTAGCACTAGGCACCCTTACCCTTCCTAAGATAAGGATAAGGTGCACATTAATAGAGGCACCATTATTTTTATCCAAAAGAGGAGCTCCAAAATTCTATAAAATGAGATAGAGTACTCACTGTCAAGGATCGACAATTTGAGAAGGATGCATAGGCTTTGTCGATGGATGGATTAGAATGGGGTAATGCAAATCCAACTACGAAGAATGGTATCATTCAAATCCAAAGGATTCAAGCACATCTTTCACACAAACTACACAATACCCAAGCCTCATACAAATGAGTTGCAGATCAACAATTCGTTCCATGTATCACTTTTATAACCTTATGCGTCAACCTCTATTCCAAATTGCATTGTTTTTCTCCCATCTCTTAGTCAACTAGTAGATGGACCATAGTACAAGGTTGACGTCATTTTGGATTCCAAGGTCCTGTGTCATAGACCATATTTCTTAATGGATTTGTTAGACTATACACCCAATGATCTAACATACGACCTCACTAGAATCTTGGTAATTTCCCAACTCTTCTCCAAGAATTTCTTCATTGTGATCCTAAGAAGCCAAGTCCAGATTGTGGCATGTGACTAATGGAACTTGTTGTCAAAAGAGGACTATAGCTTTATGAGCATACACACAAAATGGCATAACCTTTTAGAGTTTTGAACCCATAAATAAAAATATTGTAACATATCCTATACATAACCACATTAATGTAACATTTGTGTGATACTAACAACATCATGGTGTCTCGATGGCGACTATGCATGAGCTCAATATTAATATCTATGGGAGTAATTTTTCATTATCAAACCATTCTCTCTCAACACCTATATTCGAGGTAGTCTTGAGATCTTGTCTCTTGCTAATACAAACTCCCTTTTTCTCAATTTCTTTTCTTCCTTTTATGTTTCAATAATGGACTTGACACATAGAAAACCCCAACTCAATGGATGGAAGATAAGAAGAAATGGTTTGGAAAATTGGATGCATCACATTTACTTCATAGAAGATACAACTTGGGAAATTTGTGGAAGCTCACGTTTCACACATTATAATACATATGATGCATCGACCTACAAAACCTTCTTTTGCACTCATCAATCAAAGCTAAAGCCCATCCTTTGTTCATAATCCTCACCATTGCTTCAATATAATGTAGATCACATTTTCTTCAACGTGGGATGGGGAATTCGGGGTCAGGTGAGGAGACTTACCAACTATGCATATTTTGCTCTTACAAGTGTGGGACTTAACCTAGTTAACCTAGTCCACTCCCTACACGCATTCCGCTCACAATCACAATGTGCTCTCTTGATTGCAACATTTATCAATAATGTTCTTGAACATCAAGAGTCATCATTGAATTCCATGGCTACGTAAAAGTGATTTAGTTTTCGTCCCATAAGTCATATTTGAACTTCAAGGACAATAATAAAATCTATCTATCTCAAGCATAAACTAAGTTTCTTGTCCAAGTTCTCCAAATTGAAAGTTAGCTCTAAGCTTCATTACCTTCAAAAAATCACAAGAGGAAGAAAATTCTAATTGCATTCACAAAAGTCTCAAAAAGCTAAACGATAACATTGTGAAAAACTTTAACCCGTTCAACCTCTCCCCAAACCATTACATCAACTTCCTCTCATCTATTTTCCTATTCCCCTAGTAAGGTCCCTTGTACTTGGCATAAGAACCTTACCTTCCCATCCCTCATCACCTTCACATTCCATTTACTAGAGTTTTCCAAGAAAGGTTCTAGGAAACAAACTCTACAAGCACTAAACTCCTTGCTTTCAAAAGTCTAAGCAAGAAAATGTGAAAATAGGACACTTGTAAGGCATAAGCATATATGGAATTCAAAGGAAATGTGGTAGAGGCAAAGTGATAGTGCATGAATTAAGGGTAAAATCCTTCCATGTAATGAGTTCAAGACAACACTTTGTGCACTCTTGGAAAATTGTTCCAAGAATTGGGTGTCAACCAATAGATATACTATTTGTGTAAGAGCAGCATGACATGAAAATGTTCACTCCCACCCCTTGATTGTGGAGTAGTGTTATCCACTACAGATGTGCATCATTTTGCTGAATTCCACATCCATAGAACCATTGTCTTTCTACATGGGACTTGGATACTTCGCAATCCACAACCGTTGTCCTTCCTAGTGTGTCCAAAACATATATTGAGGTTGGACAACAGCAACAATCTTGTGTTTAAGGTCGCAAACAACATGACACCAAAAGAATTTTTCTTCTTTTTACACAATTTATACTTCATCATCAAACTTTACCCAAGAAAACATATTTGCCACTATGTTCAACAAAACGAGTTGACAATAAGCTGTGGAAATTCTGGGTTTAAGTTATTCGATATAGGTGATCCAACAGAACGTTTGCAATGTGCATCATTTAGTAATTAGTGATTCAACCTAATTCAAAGAGCGTTGCTTTGCCATGGGCTGTGTTCAAGAGCACACCTTTGTTTGGAACCTAAATTTATTCATGTCAGTAATGTTATTGACGACAATAAGTAGCAGTCTTGACAATAAAATTTCATGTTTATCCTACAAGTCTCACTTAATTGCTATTAGTCATATGCACCTAATTGCAAATTGTTATACGCATCAGTCGACAAAATAGCTAAAATTAGCATTTTCAGCTTTAGAAAGCTGCCACTGATGCCTCGTCCTCACAAATCATATAACATTGAAGATGAATGCGAATGTACGACAAACCAAGCCATATAATATACTATCATGTCTGTCTTGAAGTTGAATATATCTGTGAGCCAAATATTATGAAGCTGCCTATAATGCTCATGTTACATTGCCTGGCAACAAAGGGATGACCATACAAACAAAACGATCTTGCATCAAGATTTGCGATTACATGCTAATCTATCTATCTATCTATATATGCATACTACTTTCCTCCCTTGTAGCATTTTGATCAACCATATAAATTCAATTAGCATTTTGATTTGAATGGATGTCAAGAGTATATGACATTGAAAGAATGGTAACATCATAAAAAATAAAAGAGAGAGTCAATGTAGTGAATCTAAACAAATAACAACTTGCATAATCAGCAGCAAACTGTAGAACCATAGCTGAAATCTGATCAAACACCCATTGGAAACCCCTATTAAAAATCTGCAATCTCCAACTGAAGGATCGATAAACGTGACAATGCCTAGCCCATCAAATGAACAACTACTAGCCTCTTGATTATTCTGTTGATAGTAGCTATTAAATGCATACGAGAAGTTAGTTGGAGCACCGATATTACTACAGGACCCACCATCTGAAAGAGCTGTACAATCTGCATTTGAGCATGCATACTGTGCATTTACAAACAGGTGTGATTCATTACCAGACGGATTAGCCACACACCATCTTGTTGGTAAGTATGGAACATTATCTGCACTGACTAAAGTACTGGTTTTCCTCCCTTGGCCTGTGAGGTCTAATGGATACTTAGCTTGGCCATCAAAGGTAAAGACTCCCCAATGCCTCTCAAAATTTCCAGGTAACACACTTTTCTTATTCTCATCGAATAGACTGAATAAATAGGCTTCTATGGTTGTACCTGGTCGCAATGGTGTCCCTTGCTTGCTTAATACATGATTGATCAAACCCTGGTTAAACCTTTGTGCAGTAGAGATGTTTGCATATATCCCACCTTCTGTTGGCCAACCAATCTCCCCAATCACCACCTGTATACTAGAATAGCCAATGCTTGATAGTGCTGTTATTGCTAGATCAAAACTTGCATCGAGTACATTTGAGTATGTGAATGATCCATCTACGAGAGGGTGGTTAGTCCCATCAAAGAATGCAAATTCTTGCGGAAAAGTCGATTGTTGTGTCAAGTCCAGAAAAGGGTAGATGTTCACAATAAATGGGGAATTGGTTTGGTCCAAGAGTGCAACGATCTGCCTTACATTTTCTTTCACATCCGGTCGAAACTGTCCTTTTGAAGGCACAGTGTTCAAGAACACATCAGCATTGAATGGGATAGTCACCTTAACCTGGTTACTAAGGCCAACTTTCACAATTGATTCGTAAACGTTCTTCATAGCAGAATATGTATCATTCTGGAACTGAGTTCCATATGCTGCCAGAAATGGTTCATTACCTACTGCAACGTATCTGTAATGTATTTTCAAAGGATTATAAGCAGAGATTAGCAAATTATTCATAACTTTTTTAGCATCATATATATAATTCTGAGACTAAGTTTTGAATGTAACATGAGATGGTTGGTTTCGTATGGCATCAATTCATCTCAGTTCTAAGAAAATGCAATGTTTGGACACCTTTATAAGTAAATGAGGACGGAATGATCAGAGTTATAATTTGGATCGGTGAAATAGTCACAAATGAATCTGTGCTAAAAGCAATATTGGGCATACTCCACGGGAACGTTGTGTTTTGCATATACATAAGCCAACAGATCGACTAACTGGGACAACATTGATGCATAAATAAATTCCATTGCAATAGGAACCATAAGATCCTACAACTGCAAACCCAAGCTACACGGATTTCACAAATTGGGAGTATTCTAATTTCAATAATTTGCTAAGTTACACAGAGAGAGGTAGGAGAACCGTAAAAGGAGTATAAGGTGTGAATAATATTTCATGTATGCTGCTTTTCTGCATAATGCGGAAGTAATTGGTGGCAGAAAGGTAAACCACTAGGTGAATACGAGAGTAACGTTTGAATCCGGTTGGAGACTTCACAGCAATTCCCTTGAAATGTCATAAGAAAGAAAGAATGTAGTGCTTGACAACAGCAAATTACTGAGAGCAACATGGCGAAAGGAAAGCCAGATATCAAGGAACGCAAATTTCGTCCATCTTCCATTTAACAACATCGTAAACTCTTATCATTAGATTTCCTTCAGAACGCAAGTTTCTTCCGGATCATACTAATCGTTTAAGTTGTACGTCGTTTTTGGCTTATTTGTCCTTCCATACGCAGCTAAATGCAATGGCAATGGATTGATGATGGAGTAGATCAGATTCAATATCAAGATCCTGGAAATGTGATCTATTAGGAGAATCTAATGCTGAAAACGATATGTTCTTGCGGGCGAACACAGACAAAAGAAAAACTTTGTCGCACATATATCACTAAAGGAGCAAGGTAAACGATTTTCTATCTTGATCTATACAGCAGATCAGTGCATAACAAAGAAGATTGAAGATCAAGGATCAAGGATCAAGGATCAAGGATCAATAAGAGTTATGACACGTAGACACTGAGAAAAGCCACTGTGTAATAATCAAATAAGCTCCTTAACTGCAGCAGGTTCTGCTGTATAGAGTTCATTATTCACACAGAAAATGGTTCACTCCTAAAAGTTTCTCCCATCCTCACATAATCTCAAAGCTCACACGCTAGACTCTTACCGTTGAGTTTTCAGTACCAAGATTTCTAGTTAGTGCCAACTCTTTGAATCTTTAACCGTATTTTAACACGTTTCTGGGAAAATTCCCCTCGATTACCACGTTTACTAAGCATTATTGCACAAAATGTTCCGAATCGAATTCTAGTTAGTGCCAACTCTTTGAATCTTTAACCGTATTTTAACTCGTTTCTGGGAAAATTCCCCTTCGATTACAATGTTTACTACACATTATTGCACAAAATGTTCCGAATCATGCTATTTATTTGATGTTTAACTCGTTTCTGATCGAATTCTTCTTCTATAAGAAGTTAAGTGAGTGACGACAGGGGAACAGGTCATATAAAATGAAGAAAAGCAGCTACAAAAAAGGACATGTTCGATACTTACTTGATATTCACTCCTCCTTTCCCCATGAAAGCTGTGAGGTTAGATTGTACCCACGCATCTGCAGCGGTAGAAGAAGAAGCAAAGCTGTGAAGGAATTCGTTAGGAATACCAACCATAACCTCGATTCCTGAGCCAGCGAGAGCGTGGAGAGCAGAAGGAATGGCCTCGAAGAGCTTCACCTTAGAAATGTTGTTGGAGAGCAGCATTTGAACCACATTGCGAGCAGGAACAGGGTGAGAAGTGATGTCTCCCCAGTTGAATCCGAGCGCGGAAGCTGGAAGCAGGGATTGAGGAGGAGAAAGAAGGAGAAGAAAGAGAAACAGGAAAAGATGATGACGGAAGGAAGGAATGGGAGCGGGAGGCAGTGAAGAGTGTGGAAATGGAGATGGAGGTGCCCTGCCTAATGCCGCCATAGCGGATCTGCATGAGAAGGAAAGCAAGAAGGAAGTGAAGCAGAGAAGAAGGTCGTTCCTTCTGCTTCTTCTTCTTCGTTCTCTCTCTCTCTCTCTCTCTCTCTCTATGTGTGTACAGACAGTGTGTGTGTGTGTGTGTGTGTGTGTGTGAGAGAGAGAGAGAGAGAGAGAGAAGGAAAGAAGAAAGGGATGTTTTCTTTGTTCCTCCATTCTTTCGTTTCGTCTGTCTTTTCATTTGCCTACCTTTGGACGTTACATTTGTTATACATACATACACACATACATATGTATGTATGTATGTATGTATGTATGTATGTATGTATGTATGTATGCTGCCATTTATGTATATACATATACATGCATGCATACATACATACATATACATGCATGTGTAGACACATTATAGTAATAGCCTTAGGTACTAGGTACACTTGAGAAAAGGAGAAGGGTGGGGGAGTAGTAATAGAAACTTTGACGTGGTGATATTTCTGTGTTCCATTTCCATGGGATGGGATGGGATGGTGCTCTCCTTCTCTCCGTGTGTAACCATGTTCATAAAACTTTGCCAACTTGCTCTGGTACCTAATGGATGGATTTGGATCTTGAATCTCTCTTCTAAGATATGCTGAAATACACAACTTCGAACAGAAAACAACAGATGAACAGAATATACACTGCACACAGTTTTATGTGGAGACCCTAAAGGGGGAAAACCACGGGAGAACAAATCTTCAACTATATATAGAGAGTACAAAGAAGGGTTACAACTCTTCTTTGAAGGATAACCACTTAGGGTACTTGGTAAGTTCGTTGAACTCTGTCGCCACTCTCTCTCTCTCTCTCTCTCTCTCGCACTCACCACACTCTACAACTCACAACTACAGAAGCTCTAATCTGTATCATTTTTCTGTTCTACCTCACTATGCTTGCCCTAATTGTATTTATACTTATACACCTTATGGGTTATTTACAAATGTAGCCTATGCTACTATTATTCCTATTATTATAGTAACAGTCAATCACCGACTGGTCGACTAGTTGATTCGACTAGCCGACCCCTGTGTTGACTGTCTAGTCGGCCCGACTAGTCGACCTTGTCGTTGACCCTCCGGTCGGGCCAACTAGTCGGTCTTGTCTTCGACTTGGATCATCTATTGTCAACTCTCTCTCAGTCAACTCACCCAGTCGACTCTCCATGACATCGATTGTTGGGTCTCGGCCCGACCAGTCAGCTACTCCTTGTCATCGATTGTCAGCTCCTCCCATCGGAGGGACATATTACTAACACTAACTCCACCTGAATTCTTCAAAGGTTAAGGCATAGAAAGATTGTGTGCCTTACATAAGTATCATAGTAGGCAAATTATGGCCACCCACTGTAATGCAAGAGTCTTGTGTGTGTGTGTGTGTGTGTGTGTGTGTGTGTGTGTGTGTGTGTGTGTGTGGTGACTTATCTATGTAATGTATGCCCTGTATACCCTTGTTGTTCATAAACTCAGAAACTACGTATCATTGTGCTTAGACCTTGTGTCATTATACTAGATGTTGATACCAACGTACATAAGTTTATGTACATGGATCAATATCTATCTATTCTCTTATATTTGCCTCAAGTTGAAGGGAAACATTCAAGCTTTATAGGTTTTCAAAACTTTCAACCATGGGGTACTGGTCTTAATCATCTCTGGATCTTCTTCAACCATCACTGATTTGGAGTGAGTTTAAACATTTGTTACGGTTAAATCTATCGAAATTATACAA
Source organism: Azolla caroliniana (assembly GCF_043228905.1). Taxonomy (NCBI): domain Eukaryota; kingdom Viridiplantae; phylum Streptophyta; class Polypodiopsida; order Salviniales; family Salviniaceae; genus Azolla; species Azolla caroliniana. The sequence continues at coordinate 8,169,283 of NW_028230442.1, read as the reverse complement.
ACCTTAGTATGGTAAAATCAAGCTTTGATATTTGGGTTTGAGGGACAAAACTACTTACATGATAACAATTCCATCTCTAATGAGAAAAGTTCAACATGTCTATCTCAATGTAGGATTTTTTTTGTTTGATCAAGAATTCATGGAAGAACATGCTTCCGTTAGGTTGTCTAGAAATTATCATTGTTTATTATAGAATAATACTACAAAAAAGATGTATTGTAATAACTTATGGTAATTAAACACTATTTTCTACGCAAAAACACATGCGACAAACACCCTTCTCCATGTGTATGTGATAAGGCCAAGGGTTGTTTGTTGCAAATGAAGTTGGTGCAACAACTACATGGAAACAATATTTCACAAAGCTTATAATCTTAAAGTGTAGGTAAACATCCCCCCCCCCCCCCCAATTGTATGGTGAGAAAAGAGAACCTTGTGTGAACAATAATTCTTCTAGTTAGGAAAGTTGGTTTTACTTGTAAATAAAGGCTCAAATGTTCATAGTTGACGGGTCTTATGCTCAATACTTTTGGCAATTTAAACACGATCATTCATTACACAACTTTAGTTTCAAAAACATACATTGAGATCAAATGTCTATTTTAGTAGAAAATGTCTTTCTAATTATTTGGTTTATATGCCATTATAAAGCTCAATCTCAAGCTCGTAATATGGATTCAAATCTTTCGTTCTCATGCAAGCATCACTTTTAGATACAATGCCCAATTTTCACGGGGCAATGGTAGTCTTAGCATAATAATTGTACTCTAACTCATAGGGGGTCAATGAAATGCCTCACGTGTGTGAAACCTAGAATAAAGGTAGGGTTTTTTTTTTTTTCAGGGGGGGGTGGGGGGCGTAGGCTATGTATTGGATGGTTGGGACAAGAGAGTCAATGTCATGTTGTTGTGTGAAACCTAGAATAAAGGCAGGGTTTTTTGTTTTTTTGTTTTTTTTTTTTGGGGGTGGGGGATAGGCTATGTATTGGATGGTTGGGACAAGAGAATCAATGTCATGTTGTTGCTCGAACAACAGTCATCGTGGTGGTATTAAAGTTGGTGACTTTGGGGAAAGAGATTTTTTAAGGGAAAAATAAGGCATCTCTTTTGGTTTGCACTTTTCTATTGAGATAAAGGAGGAGTTTTGTTTTCATCTCTTACTTAAACATTCTCCCTAGCATTTTGTGCGATAACATTTCTGAATCATCAATGCTTATTGTTCACTGTTGATCATCACATGTCATCACCTATTATTAGAATTTAGAACCCATTAGTTGTCGTCATTATTCATTACCATAATCAATGGATTCACTACTTGGTGGCAACGCGCATTACCTCAACATAACTCCAATATCCATGTTCGAGCAGATACTGATGCATCTTGTATGACCAGGATGCATAGTTGTGTCTGTCAAGCTTCTTTGTCGAAAGCAAGCTTGCCATACCTCTGTCTATCTTTCGTCTTTTCGGTCTGTGCTTTTTCGGAAGTTAGGGTTCGTCTGTTTCGAGCAGTTGTCAGCATTAGAGGTTCTCAACCCTCGTGCTTTGATACCATGTAAAGAATAACATGCAGAAGCTTGTAGACAAACCGGCTCAACCGGATTACAACAATAAAACAGAGAATGAAGGTTTAATGGAAGCTTAAGAACATAGAATACACAGGAGAGACAAAGAGAGCAGAAAGCAGAAACTCAATTCAAAATAATAACACTCTGTACATACAATGTGCTCAGTGAGCACTTTTATACAAGTCCTTACACGAACTGACAGAAGTACTAACATGTACTTCAATGCTCATATGAGCGATTGACACTGACTCCCAAAAATATGCCTATGTACTAGGCTAGATTTGTAGGCCTCTAACGGCCTACCAGTTACAATCTGATTCGTCTCTCCGATCTAGCTCTTGGTTCTAGATACCTATCCGGTTCTCTGTTCCGAACACCAATCTAGATCCGGTTGAGGTTGTCCGCTCAACAGAGACTTTGCCTAACATTGGAATATAGGTACAAGGATGTAAGTCCTATATTCAATGAACTTGGTAGTGGAGAATCTAGAATGTATCTTACTCAAGTACAAAGTTCTATTTAAGGCTTTAAAGTCAACACTTCTAACTAGATTCTAATTATGTAACTACTATGTTACATGGTTGACTAAATATCTAAACTTGGTTGAGCTTGACATCTCAACATCATATAACATACATTTTAATGTTTTATTCCTTTTCTTCATACTTATTCAATTGGGTATTTTATACGTTTTTCACGTAATGTACAAATTACACCACGACAATGGTTACGTGGTTTAGTTTCGGTTTTCAACTAAAGCCAAATTTCAAATTTAAAATTTCAAAATTTCAAAATTTTTCATTATTTAAAAATTTAAAGATTCTCCCTAAAATGTGGGAATTAGGCTTAAAAATGAAAAGGTTTTTTAAAACAAAATTAAAAAATTAAAAAATATTAAAAAACCATCAAACCGTTTAAACCATGGTTTCAAACCATTAAAACCAAAACCGAACCGAACCGTTTAAACCATTAAGTCGCGGTTTTGTTCGCTTCAGTTCAAACCGAACTGTTGCCGATTGTTACCTACAAAAAGCTTATGAAATTGTTATGGCATATATCCAAAGGCATGGAAATTTGAACTAATTACCCTTCAAACAATATTTGCAAACTCAACCATTAAGATATATCATACCTATGTAATTGTTAAGTTTTTTTTTCACTTGAAATGTAATCATTAATATTATGAATCACTCACATAGGTTAATACATTATCATTAAGTGCCATGATGGCATGGCAATCATGCATGCCTGTGAGGTGACGGCAGTTATGTGCTTAGTTCGGTTTCTTTGCCTTGAAACCAAACCAAATCATTTATAATTAATGAAAACCAAACAAAACTTAGCAAGTCATTTAAACCAAACAGTTTGGAACCAAACCATTAAAGCGGAATTGTTTAAAAAGTCGGTGAAATTGAATTGTTTAAATGAAACCATTTATACAAATTTTGAAACCAAACTAAACCGTCTAATCATAAATCAAAGTGAAACCAAACCATTTAATCCTAAATTAAAACCAAACCCACCCATTAAACACATTAATTAATTAAACCATTAAGAAGTATTGTAAATTGTGAAACTACTAAGCTTAAATATTTAAGCAATTAAATTGGAAATTATATAGGAAATTATGTTGTTAAACCAAAAAATTACAATGTCTTTCTCATTAAGAAAAACCAGAAATTGAAATCAGTGTATATTGTTAAACCATATCTTTAATTGCAACTTGCGTTGTCATTTTGTTGTGAAGAAGTAATATGATTCCTTTAAGTATAAAATACGTAAAATGATAACTTATAACTTATAAGTAATTAAAAATAAAAATAAAGAATTAAATAAAAAACAAAATAATAAAAAGTATGCATACCTCATATCCCATGATTATCATGTAATATGCAATCTATTACCTTGTCTTCACCAATAAGATTATCCAAATTATTTTTTAGCTCTTCAAAAGTCGTGTGAAAATTATATGTCAATAAAACACCAAATTCTTGTAAAACTTCTATCCATGATCGAACACACATTTCCCCTTGAATTTGCTCGAATGTACTTTGCTCCTATCATCAAATGTTATTCTTGGTGCTGAATTAACCTCTTCAAAAGGTATTAATGATGCTAGTATAACAAGGTAATCACATGTCAATATATATAGTTCCATTGTAGATTTATTATCATGCCAACATTGTAAAGGATCCTTGTTTGTGCTAGTTAAAGGAAGTATCATGAAGTACTGATGTAAATAAGAAATAAGACTTTTATTACTTACACCCATTAACCTCCAAATTTTAGAATTATTATCATTTGGATGTATTGCCGTTGAAGGTGGTTCGACATCACTTGAGAATGAGTGGTAATGGGATTCAATTATGCTTTCAACCAACTTAATATCTAAAGCTCTTTCAATATGGTCATTTGGAAGAGGCAATCTATGTTAAAAATACAATATATTTTTAAATTCAAATAAACAATTGGAAGGCATGATGAAAATTGTATAACATAAAGTTAACCATTACATGGGATCAAGAAACATTGCTATGCGAGATGGGATAGACTTTAGCAAGTCTTGATACTTAATTAAGCATTGCAAGCAATTCTCAAACGCTCTTTGAAGCACTTCTTGAGTGAATCTAGATGATCCTGGAAGTGAAGAATCTAAATTTTATTACAATGTTTTAGTAAACAATTATATGCAAGCAATGCTAGTGATGGTGTGGGATATCTTGATCATCCCAAAAACGTAGAAACCTCTACAAATTTATCCAACCATTCCTCCATGGCACGTATGTAACTCCTATTTTCTCCCATCAAGACATAACCATTGAAATCACTTGGAATTGTTAAATCTGAAACTGTAAAACTAAATAAATCTCTATCCTTGATAGCTTGCCTAAACATTTCCAAAGTAGAATTACATCTTGTAACAACATCAAGCATTGGGAGTTCCCTTTCACGATGTTCAACCATCCTAATGAAGTGTTACTGAGTAGAAGCTTTGTATGAGTTTGTCTTATGATTTTGTTGTATGAAGAAACCCATATGCTTTGACCTTTTGATTTGCTAGCCTCATATGGGATTGAATTCTTTTTCTGTTAATACCCGCAATCAACAGGACTATTGATACAAGTTCTGTGGGGTATTATGATATGTTTTGAAGAACTCGGTTTTGTTAAATGTTCAAAGTTGTAGGAGGTACCATATGCCCAAGATGCCATCAAACCTGAAAGGTGGATGCATGTGGCACTACATCATATAATTACAACTATCCCCTTCTTTGCAGCAAAGTGAGGATGGGGATTGAACACATTACATACAGTGAGTTTGAGGCACGTATGCACACATCACCTATCACCACATCTTTCTTCAGATTTATAAGATGCCTTTTTCACACTTCATATTCCATGTTTATCTTTTGTGGTTGTACCGTACTCGCATACATGTGGGCCAATGGGTGTTTGTTATCCAAATTGACTGCATGTTCAAAGGCTTCTAACCCCATCTTCAAGTTTCCGCAATTTCTACAAGATTCCAAGATACTGCGCCATATGACAAGGTCTGAGCAAAATTCTGACTCTTTTAAAATCTCTAAGGCCTTGTGTAAATGACCGGATCGACTAAGCACATCCAGCATACACGCATGGTGGTGAATACTAGGAGCAATACCATAGTGTTGGCTCATTGCTTCAAAATATGTCCAACTTTGATCAAGTAAACCTTTACGACTGCATGCGGTGAGAACAACAAGAAATGAGACTTTGTCTGGTGATATGCCCTCTCCTAACATTCGATCAAAAATGATGAAAACATTTTCAATTTCACCAAGCTGGGTATACCCTGTCATTAGTGATGTCCATGCCACCACATCTCGTACCGGAAGCCCTGCAAAAACTTCTCGTGCTTTTTCAAGAGAACCACATTTAGCATAGATATCTAGCAAGGTGTTACCAATGACTAGGTCCTTCTCTAGCAACCCTTGGCTTTCAATATCAGCATGGATTTCCTCAACTTTCTCTGAGGCACCTATCATACCACAAGCTTTCATGATATATACCAGTAAATTAGCAGTTGGGGATATGCCCTCAAATCGAAAATGTTCAAAACACTTGACTGCATCCTCTCCATGTCCATGTTCAACATAACCTCCAATCAATATGGTCCAAGATACCATATCTGGGGTTTGAATCTTGTCAAATACTTGCTGTGCTAGATTAAGAGAACCACATTTTATGTACATTTCAATAAGTGCATTATTAAGAATAATATCTTTTTTAAATAATGCTTGCCTTTCAATCGCAAGATGTATCTCCACACCCTTATTTATGGCACCTATGAGGCTACAAGCTTTTAGGCACCAGAAATATGTAACAACGTCTGGAGATACATCATGGGATTGCATGTATTCGAAACAATACAGAGCTTTTTCTCCATGACCATGTTTGGCATATCCCGCTATAAGTGCTGTCCACGACACTAGGCTTCGATTTTGAAGCCTACTGAAGATTTCTTGTCCTATTGAAAGCCAACCACATTTTGTGTACATATCCACCAAAGCATTGCCGATACTACTGTCATCTCTTTCCCTGAAGCCTTGTCTTTCAATCTCAGCATGAATGGTAATCCCTTCTTCCAATGCATTTATATTGCCACATGCATCTAATGCACAAACAAATGTGACATTGTTTGGAGATATTCCCTGAAGCTTCATCTCTTCAAAGCATCTTAATGCCTCTTCACCATACCCATGATCATTGTACCCTGCAATAAGTGAGGTCCACGAAACTACATTCCGAATAGGAATCAGATTGAGCACCTCTTTTGCTATACCAAGCAAACCACATTTCGCATACATATCAATAATAGCATTTCCAATGACAACATCTTTCTGAAGGAATCCTTGCTTTTTTAAATCGTTATGTATTTCTTCACCTTTACGTATAGCTCGTAAATTACCACAGGCTTTCAAGATACAAAGATATGTGACTGAATTAGGGGTTATCCCTTCATGTTGCATTTGCTCTAAAAGATCAAGAGCTTCCACAAAATTTTCATTTTCAACATACCCAGACATGAGTGCCGTCCACGCAACTACATTTCGGAGAGGAATCTCATCAAAAACCTGATGAGCCATAGAAAGATGGCCACATTTAGCATACATATCAACCAAGCTACTACCAATAACAACATCTCTTTCTAATATACCTTGTGATTCTGTAATAGCATGCAATATTTTACCCTTCCTTATGGATCGTACCCTAGCACAAGCATTTAAGCTACAAACAAAAGTGATATCAGTTGGAGAGATGCCTTCATTTTGCATCCATTCACAGCATTCAAGCGCTTCATCACCACACCCATATGTGGTATAGGCAGAGATTAGTGTATTCCATGCGACATCATTTCGAGTGATTGGGATATTATCAAAAACTTCTTTTGCCTTTCTAAGGTAACCAAATCTAGCATACATATCAACCAGGGTGCTACCTAGGAAGATATTTCTTTCAAGCAATCCCCGTCGTTCAATCTCCTCGTGTATTTCTTGACCTTTACCTCTTGCAACCACATACGAACAAGCCTTTAATACACATGCAAAAGTGACATCATTTGGTGAGATTTGATCTTCTTTCATTTCTTCGAAGCATTCAAGTGCTTTCACACCACTGTCATTGTCACAATACCCAGCAATGAGAGATGTCCATGAGACCACATCTCGAACACAAATCTTCATAAAAATTTGCTTTGCTTTGATAACAAACCCACATTTTGCATACATATCCACTAGCGTGCTTACGATAAAAGAATTTATTTCAAGTAAACCCATTCCAACAACAAGAACATGGATACGTAGACCTATTCCAATATCTTTACATTTTCCACAAGCCTTGAGCAAACCCAAAATTGTATGTTGATTGAGATACAAAAGATCCTCCTTTTGCATTTGATGGTACAACAACAGAGCTTGCTTTGGTTTGTCATTCTTAATATAGCCAGTGACGAGGGCATTGAGAGAATGGATATTAGGATTTGCCATAACCATATATGTGCTTACCTTCTAGGGTGTCGCCATTGTAGGTTCTTCTTAACCTTGCTTTAGCTTTTGCTCTTCTTCTTCTTCTTCTTCTTCTTCTTGTGCTTGTGCTTCATGATGGCTATGGGATTGGTTCCATAAGCTGCTGATGAAGTTCTGATCCGGACACGTTGACATTTAAGGACTAATTCGGATCATCTTATGTCACCTCCCCCTTTGGAACATTGGGTAGTTCCTTATGAATATATATATGTACAATTTACAAACAAGGGGGTGCTTATGTACATAGTTAAAATGGTGCCTCATTTGGCGTTTTAGCTTAGTGAAGCCACTCGCCTCTAGGATTGGGTGCACATAGAAATTTGCAATATGGTTCGTAGAAATCTATGCTTTCACATTCAAAGTTCATTAGGGTTGCTTAGGAAGAGGGTTTTACGAGGCTTAGGAGCTCTCAAAGTCTATGCTTTCACATTGAGAGTACCTTAGGGTTGCTTAGGAAGCGGTTTTTATGAGGCTTATGAGCTCACAGACAAATCACATCCATGCTTTTAGGGCTTAGGGTTTAAGATTCAAGGAAAATCTTGTTTTGAGGTTTGGAGTTTAACATTTATGGAAGGTCTCCAGAATGGATTCTTATTGGGGTCTGGAGTTTAACATTTATGGAAGGTCTCCAAAATGGATTCTTATTGGGGTCTGGAGTTTAACATTTATGGATGTCTATGTCTTTACATGGAGTACCTCCCATAGGTAGAAGAGGTTCATATGGGACAAATATATGTGCTAGCTAGTAAGTTATTAGTTTTGTATAGGGATGGTGATATCTCATAATGCATTGACTAGAAATGATTAGTTGTTAACATCTTTCGAGTTCTGTCACATTAGTATATAGCATTCCACTGTCGAATACATGTGTATAATGGACGTATTCACACTATCCCGTTTTGGTCATTTATGTAATTAGCATAAAGGGTAGTTGCCCTAAGTCGGTCACTATATATAGTGGCCTTGTAACCTTTTTGTAAGGTTGGATGTTGTATTACTGTTTTGTGGAATAAAGAGTCTTTTGTGTGTCTCTCTCTCTCTCTCTCTGTGCAACGACATACAAACTGTCACCAGCAGGTATTCTGGACAGCAATCGAATGCTACTTGATCTTCCGCACAGACGACCTTGGCCCCAACATCTGGTATCAGAGCCTGCACAGTAGTCGGTCCCTCAATCCGCTGTCGGCCGTCGTCTCAGCATTCGGTTTCCTGCGTCATTCGAAGAAGAGAGAAGAAGAAGAAGAAAAAAAACCAGGTTTGCATCTCATCGCGTTAGATCATCTTTGCTTGGAGTAAGCCAGCAGGTTGTACTTCGTTCCTTGTGATCGTAACCGCTCGAGGTGAAATCCCCTTGTGCAACATTGACACGATCGTGCTCCACCCGGTTAAACGGCATCCGAAGAGGTAATCAAACGCCGCTCGTTGTAACCACTCGGTGCAGATCGGTCTCAAGACAACAACCCCAAATTCGTGCTTCATCAGGCTGATCGACATTCGAGAGGATCAGTTGGATCCACCTCTCTCGTCGCTGCAGTCAACCGAAGCAGAATCGGTCCAGATAATCGGTTTCAATAATCGGTATTCGGCATATATATCCGAAGCGAACCGGGCTCACTCCGACTCGGCAACATTCGGGAAGACCAGTCGGTTCTGTCCCTCAAGCTACCGGAGTCAATTCGAGCAAGTTCCGAAGCCGAACCGACTCGGGTTCAAATCCGACTAGAACGATATCGGGTGAGCCAACCGGCTGCACTCCAACAAGGTTCGTAGTCAACTCCGAACCGAGCTTCGTCAACCAAAACCGAACTTGATGGCATCAACATCCGGCTCGTCAGAAATGAGTCTACGAAAGTTCGATGGATCGAACTTCAACTTCTGGAAGGAACAAATGCAAGACTATCTCATAGTCAAGGGGCAAATCGATCCCATCGAAAATGAAGAACCTCCAGAAGGATACAAACCAATTGAGTGGCAGAAGCTGGACAGAATCGTCCGCGCCACGATTCGGATGCACCTATCGGAATCGGTATACTTTACGGTGCAATCGTGTACGACAGCATTCGAACTGTGGAAAACACTGTCGGACACTTACGAAAAGAAGGTCGCCGCAACGAAGATGTTTCTGATCCGGCGCCTCTACAACTTGCGGATGAAAGAATCCGATTCGGTTCAAGCACACCTCAATGAGTACGAAAGCATAAGCTCCCAAATCTCGTCACAGGGGACGGCAATCGAGGATGAACTCAGAGCAATGATACTCATGAGTAGCCTTCCCTCATCATGGGAAACTTTCGTCACAACTGTGTGCAATGCGTCAACCACGGCTGTTAAATACTCCGAAGTCACGAGCGCAATCCTGACCGAAGCAGCTCGGAGAAAGTCTTTCGCCAAAGACTCAACAGACGACGCTTACGTAGTACAAGGTTCGACAGAACGATCGAACATACGAGGAAGAGATTCCTCACGGCCGCCGAACAATCAGCGAAGACGGAGCCAGTCACGGGATAACCGAATCTGCAATTATTGCAAGAAACCCGGACACATCAAAGCCGACTGCCGCGCACTCAAGAACAAGAACAACAAGAAGAGTGGCCGGCATGAGGAGATCAATTACGTCAGCTTCTCAGCTGATGTACTACCGGACGACCCGAATATACTAACAATCGAAAATCCAGTCGGATCAGAAGTTCTACTCACGACTGAAGAATCGAGCACATGGCTCTTAGATTCGGGCGCGTCATTTCACGTGACTCCTCATCGATCCCAATTTCGGCAATATACGATCCGTCACTCCGACTCAGTTCGAGTCGGCAACTCACAACACTGTGACATCATCGGAATCGGCACAGTAGAGCTCAACCTTGCAGGTGGCTCTACACTTGTACTCCACAATGTCCGACATGTACCCGAGCTCTCAAGGCCATTGATCTCAGTCGGACAACTAGATGAAGATGGCATTCGTGCCGGTTTCTCTTCGGGAGGGTGGACACTCCACAGGGGGAACCTCCTGCTTGCTAGAGGACCCAAGATACACTCACTGTATCCGTTACATGTTACGCTCAGAGAGGGTAACCTGTTTTTGGTGGATATCCCTGTGTCATCACTATGGCACCGAAGATTAGGACACCTCAGCAAGGCCGGCATTACGCATCTATCTAGAGCCGGATACATCCCCAAACTCTCCTTCTCCGACCATCAATTCTGCGAGCATTGTCAGTATGGCAAACAAGCAGCCGCATCACACCCGACATCAGCACCAAGAGAAACGAGACCTCTCGATTTAGTCCACTCAGACGTCTGTGGCCCGATGCCGCATCAGTCTCTTGGCGGTGCCTCTTACTTCGTCAGTTTTATTGACGATTCGACTCGAAAGGTGTGGGCTTATCCAATTCGCACCAAAGATCGTGTCTTCTCGATCTTCTCCGATTGGCTCGCTATGGTAGAAAATCAAACCGACCGAAAGCTGAAATGCTTTCGGACCGACAATGGGGGAGAGTTCAAATCAGAAGAATTCGTCAAATTCTGCCGACAACGCGGCATTCGACGTGAATTTACGGCACCACACAGTCCGGAGCAAAACGGGATTGCCGAACGCATGAATCGGACAATCCAAGAACGGATAGTTTCCATGCTCCAACACTCCGGACTATCGGATGGCTTCTGGGCAGAGGCTCTACTCACGGCAGCACACATAATCAATATGTCGCCAAGCAGACCTCTAGGACTTCAAATTCCTCAAGAACTATGGATCGGCAGTAAGCCGAATTACGACAAGCTGAGGATCTTCGGATGCGAGGCGTACGCCCTTATTCCGAAAGATGATCGCCGAAAACTTGCACCTCGGTCCAAGAAATGCATTTTTCTTGGATATGGATCAGACGGCGAAATGGGATACCGACTCTGGGACCCCGAACGCAGACAAATCGTTCGAAGTTCGGACGTTGTGTTCAACGAGTCGGCTATGAATCCATCAGTCGAAAAACCGATTGAAGTCCGAAGGGTAACATTTTCCGATGTGCCGACCCTTCAAGAAGGCCCCGCTCTCAACACACGGTCAGCTTCACGGGTAGCTGAACCTTACACTACCGACTCGGACAACCCCGACTCGGCATAGCAGAACAATCCGCTTTCGGACCATCCGACCTTGATACCCGATACGACCAGTCCAATCTTACCTCGCCGATCCAAGAGACTGTCGCAACCTCCGGAGAGGTATTCTCCTGGAATTTTCTTCACCGACGCCGGCGAACCGACGTCTTACGAAGAAGCATCGACTTCTGTCGATTCAGCCACCTGGCATCTGGCGATGGAGTCGGAAATGCACTCCATTCGGGCAAACAAGACTTGGGATCTGGTCGAATTACCTAGGAACCGACGTGCTCTTCCTTGCAAATGGGTCTATCGACTAAAAGAGACGTCTGATTCGACCACCCCAAAGTACAAGGCCAGACTAGTTGCGAAGGGCTTCCGACAAGAATACGGTGTCGACTTCGACGAGATTTTTTCACCAATGGTGAAAATGACAACCCTTCGTTTCCTACTCGGCGTAGTGGCAGCCGACAACTTGGAGCTGATTCAGCTAGATGTCAAAACAGCATTCCTCCATGGTGATCTTGACGAGGAAATTTACATGGAGCAGCCAAAAGGCTTCGTGGCGACTGGCCAAGAACATCTAGTCTGCCGACTCAGGAAGAGTCTATACGGCCTCAAACAGGCACCGCGACAATGGTACAAGAAGTTCGACGACTTCATCCAATCGATCGGCTTCTCAAAAAGCGATGAGAACCATTGTCTTTTCACCAACACAGCTCAAGATGGATCACCCATCTTCCTCATCATTTACGTGGACGACATGCTCATTTCTGGACGCCACGCGGGCGAACTTGCCGATCTCATTCGGCAACTGCGGTTGAAGTTTGCCATGAAGGACCTCGGTCCGGCACGACACATCCTTGGCATGAAGATTAGTCGGCATCGCGATAAACGACATCTTTTTTTGTCTCAGACCGACTATACCCGACGTGTCTTAGAACGCTTCAACATGCAATCAGCCAAATCTGCTTCAACCCCGCTCCCCATGAATCTTCGGCTCTCTCAGCGAGACTGCCCGACATCCGGTCCGGAGGGGGAAGATATGAAGTCGGTACCGTATGCACCGGCAGTCGGCTCCCTTATGTACCTGATGGTCGCGACACGGCCTGATATTTCTCACGCCGTAGGAGTCGTTAGCAGATTTATGCACAATCCCGGCCGATCGCATTGGAACGCAGTCAAGCATGTGTTCAGATATCTGGCTGGCACAAAAGACCACGGCATTCTTTTCGGTCCGAACCGAACCTCAGGCGTAGTCGGTTACACCGACTCGGACTTCGCCGGCTGTATAGACAGTCGGAAATCAACAACCGGATACTGCTTCAAATTCGGCAATGGAGCAATCTCGTGGAAGTCGAAACTTCAGGAGTGCACAGCAACCTCAACGACCGAAGCAGAATATGTAGCTGCGTCCGACGCAACAAAAGAAGCTTTGTGGCTCGGTCGGCTGGCGCACACGTTTCGACAAGTCGACCATGACTCGGCCCCAGTTGTCTACAGCGACAGTCAAGGTGCTGTTGCCTTGTCGAAAAATCCGGTTCACCACAACGCCTCCAAACATATCGACGTTCGATATCACTTCGTTCGGGACTGCGTCATTTCAGGGAAAATCGGTCTAGAGAAAATATCCACAACCGACAATGTCGCAGATGGAATGACCAAGTGTCTTTCGGCAGACCGCTTTCGGTCTCTTCGGCATCAGATGGGCGTAACGACAAACCAGTCCGGTTAGAGCCGGACACAGAGCAGGATGGTTCCCGACAACCGACATCAGTTCCTTAATGATCGGCTTCAACTGTTCCGACCCGACCAGTTCGGTCTTCTGCCTTCGGACCCTGCCGACTCGAACAAAGCTGATATGTCCGAGAACCTAAGTCTATACCTGTAATCTTAGATAACCCATGTATACGCCCATTACGGGGGAGTGTCGAATACATGTGTATAATGGACGTATTCACACTATCCCGTTTTGGCCATTTATGTAATTAGCATAAAGGGTAGTTGCCCTAAGTCGGTCACTATATATAGTGGCCTTGTAACCTTTTTGTAAGGTTGGATGTTGTATTACTGTTTTGTGGAATAAAGAGTCTTTTGTGTCTCTCTCTCTCTCTCTCTCTGTGCAACGACATACAAACTGTCACCAGCAGGTATTCTGGACAGCAATCGAATGCTACTTGATCTTCCGCACAGACGACCTTGGCCCCAACATCCACACACTTCAATAGAATTTGTGTAGTCTTAACTCCTCGCTCATTTTCTATTACAACATCTCTCTATGAAAACAACCCACTAAAACTTGAGAGTGCATGGACAAAACAATTTGATGCTCTTCATATCATGGAATGTGTAATTATTGATATGCAAGAGTACTCAAATAAGCAAACATGTCTCTTTTCATAAGCAGAAAATTTTAAAAACTCAAATATTACAATAATCAGTGTCTCATAGTGGTGGCCTCCTCTTTGTTGTCATGAAGTGTTATCTCTTCCACCATGAATGTTTTTCTACAAAGAGTATCCATATGTAGGTATAAAATGATGGATAGATATAGAAATGTTTGCTTCTTCCTCTACACAAAGTGAATGAGTTTTGATATGTGAGAGACATCTTATTGGATAAGTACGTGTCATATATACTTTTATTATCCTGTTATCTTCATGGAGTAAAATTTGTAGCCTTTGACAATGCAATTTCAAAGAAGATTCTATATCTAGATATGTTAAGCTTTCATCGATTAGTTGTTAACTTATATTATTAATCTACTTATATTACACACTAAGTCTTTGCAAAATAGTATGATGTTTGTGTAAACTTTGTTAAATAAAAAACAATGAGAAGGAAAGTTGGAAAAAGTACAGAAATTGGATAATTAGAGCCGCATCATTGGGTCAACCACAATTCAATGACAAATAATGAACGATATTAGGCAGCTGTTTAAATTGAAGGATGGTTTTAGCTTTGGTGTTGTCATCTTTAACAAGGCTTCGATACCTCGAAATGACACTAAAGGGTTTCTATAATGATACCAATAACATTGTTAGGAAACCGAAGGCAGACATATCTTTAGTAGTAGATTGTGATGGATAAGGCATTTCATGTATTGAATTGTCTAATGTTTGTTTGTGATGGAAATATATACTAATGAGGTTGAGAAGTAATTAGCACCAAGAAATGTTCTCAAATATTGGTATACATCAAGCCTCCATACACAATAAGAATCTTCCCGTTGCTTTCACTAAGTTCTTGTCGTGTTTAGTCTTTTACACTAGTTACCTTGGATCTCTCTTGAGAATTTTGAAGATTGCCTCTCAGGTAATGGTGTGATAGTTGTCAATCTCAAGGTCTCTCAACTAAGGCACAAGAAAACCATTGGTTGATGCTAACATTCGTTGTATCCTTGAGCCATTGATAAAGTAAATAGTCAATGGTTTCTCGTAAAATATGGTGTTGTTATTGAGAAATAATTGGATTATTAACATACATTATCTTTATAGCTCTTAACACAACTATTGATTGTGGATTGTTGATACCATGAGTCTTGTTAACATATCCATGAATACATTAAGGATAAAGTAAGCCCATTAAATGTTGGACGGTTGTCCAACCACTAATTGAAACATATAAAATTTCCATATTTAGAATCCAAATTGTGAACAAATGGTCATATTATGATGGACATTGTTTAATTATCTTCACATGGGGCATTTCACTTGCATTCTTTCTTATTATCATATTGACATATGTTGTTGCTCTGCACTTGTTTCACTCATCTCCTTTTGAAGAAAATTTACATGTGATGCCATGATGTAAGTTGTTATTACCAATTATTAGGTTTATTTTCTTCTTGTCAAAAATTGATATGAACTAATACATTATCATACTTCCTCATTGAAAGAATTCAAGCAACCTACCAAATCAAACATGTTGACACAAACCTTTGCAATATTGTTTGTCATAATCATTCGCGAACAAAATGTTTCATGTTAAGCATTTATGTTGATCAAACTCTTGCCTATAACCACCATACGACCACAAGATGTGTATGACTATTAACGATAAACTATAAATAAAAACTTTTTTTAAAATCCGCGAATGTGCGTGGCCATTTATCTATGACCACAACAATTGAAATATTCCTAGTTTGTATGCTCCCCAAATGGTAGACTTGACTCTTGAGGTAGACACATAATTTTACAAACACACAATGTTAGGTCCCAAAATGTTAGTCACATTTTCGAGCTATGCTACAAAACATTGATTATTATTAATGAGTGGATGTCTTGACTTATGTCCCTATCAAAGAACTTAATCAAATAATTCACTATGTGCTCTTGTACTCTAATGACTTAAGCTCACATTAAATTGCCTTGGAGTGGAGTTTTGCTTCTTATGGGGTTGTTCAATATTTGGACAAACAAATCTATAGTGCCGCTTTGGTTACTAGTATTGGTTGTCGTTAGTGATATTGATGCCACAATAAACATTCAACATTCAACATTCCTCATTTTTGTAAGAATATAATACCTTTTGATGTTGACATGATTATATTTTATGGCAATTTACGAATATGGTACTATAGTTTGCCATATTTTCTGAACTAGCACCCAAGTTTACGAAACTCCCAAAGCAGCAAAGTAGCATTTGCCATAAATGTTTTAGAACTTGCCATGATTTTCTTAAAAGCTTGCCTAGTTAATGTATGAATTTTATATCCTCAAGGGAAAAAATATACAACAAGAATTATCAATTGTTAATTGATCTAGTTAGTTAAAATAATGTTGGAAATTCGAGATTCTATTTATTGGTAAAAAAAAGTCAAGATTCTAATTTCGAAACCTAAGTGCTAAGTGATTCACTTGGCAAAAGAAGAAGGCTATGCATTACTAAAATGCCATTTTAGGTAATAATTGTTTACAATAAGCATATCCTTAATTAAACCATTCAAAGACCAAAATACTTGCTTCATAGTTTGTGCATAGTGATAGTATTAGGTCTACACATAAGCCACGCACTTAATATTTACACCTATGCCACGTCACACATATTCAAGGTATTGACCATATGTATTTAGTTGTGAATCACCAAGCCTAACTAAATATTAAGATTTAAAGTATTCATCGAATTTAGTATGCATCCTTCAACCAAGATAAATATAAAATTACTAGCTCAACAAGTTCGAACTAAACTATGAACATATATTACGAATTCTCGTGGTTACTCTAAGAACAATATTAAAGTATCCTAGGCCCTGTAGGATTGACAAAACATTGCTATCTATATCCAATGATGATTAAAAGCATTTCCGCCCAAAATTCGATGATAATCAATATTAATTCAATGCACTAGGAGTGTTAATGCAAACACTTTTTTGTAAAGATAGGAAATACTTTACAAAACAAAGGCCTAAAAGTTAAAACTCTACAATTTATTATTTATTATTTCCAAAAAAAACTTCTTCCATTAGTTATAAAAATTTACTGATGAGAATGTTATATACAAATCTCAATAGAGACACGATAGTTCCATCTTATGTGGAGGCCCATTGACTCAAGAAAGGGAGAGGACGACCATTGTTGGATGAAGGCTAATCATTGTCTTTCGGCTCCATCGGATCCGTCTGTGAGGCCATCATATAGGCTCTTTAGAGTGGCTACAACTTCACTGTATATCTCTTGCAATAACATTGCTTGATGTATGGTTTGGAAAATACCCATTTACACCGCTGTTTCTAGAGAATCCAAAGAGTTATTGGGTTGACCAATTCCAACACAACTTAAAAACTCTACCAAATTGAATGAATCAATAGATAAATTGAGCACGTCTATAATAGTATTACAAAATGTAAGGATAGATTGTTGACCTTCACAATGGATGGGATTGAAATTTGTACATGATATGTACACCATATTTGAATGAATTTTCATTCTCCTTGTTAAGGACATTTTTTATCATGGTATTTTTGAATTCCTAAACTAACATCACAACCATAACTTTGATCCTACTAGGAGTGAGAATATATGTCGATCGTGATGAATAGAGAGGAAGTTGGGAACGTGGTTGGTATAAAGTTAGTATATGACCAATTCGGAGGTGAGGGATGAAAGGTGCACCCAAAGTCCACAAAAGATGGGATAACAATTGTGCCTACCACTGTTTCAACAATTGCGGAAGTAGGAAGATGGAAGAAATTGAGCTTGTTTTTGCAAATTGGCCGATTGCCACTTCCTAGGATTTGCATTGAAATCAAATGCCAAATATCATATTCATAATAGTTAGGAGCATGAACCTTGGATCCACTAAAAGGATGCACAATAGTTGAAGACTGAAGTATACGAATGACAACTTGAATGGTTGGGTCAAGGATGTTTATGTAGTCATTGGTGAATGTGATCATGATCAACACAATCCACTCTTTGGGAGGATTTTCATTAGGTAGTGAAGAAAACAAGGGGCAGTTAAAAAGTAATGTAGGTAGCCTTTCTTGAGCTTTAGTAAAGTCATCACGTGGCCACCATCTATGGAGCGGAAAGTAAGTGGGATGCGTTTGCATCCAAGATGGTGAAGATGCCAAGTTATCCCAAAATGTGGAATCAATGAAAAACTATAAATGTCATGATGGTTGAATTCTAGGTGGTTTGATGGAGGGATCAAATACTTTGTAGAACCAACAAGTTGGACTATTGCATGGATGTAAAGTGGACTTGTCCTTCATCTTTTAATTGTAGAGGTATGTGGTAAGAAGAATAGGTTCACCTTGGTTTTGACTTTGAAGTTAGGTTAGTAACCGAATAGATGTGCGAATAATGACTCTACCCCCAAATGATAGATAGACAACATTCTTTTGGGACATTGCATTGACCACTACACAATGTAAAGGGGGTTGTATTACATATTATGAAAAATAAATGTGGTTCGACATATGTCAACTATAGGTTAGTATGTTTGATGAGTAAGAATGGGTGATGGCCTAAAACTAAATACAATAAAAGAATATCACAAAAGCTCATTAGAATCCCCCCCCCCCAACAAATTTGATTTACAAAATCATCATATATACGTACGTGACGACGCTAAGCCCATAGTATGTTAATGCACATATGTGTATGCATGCATGTATGCGATGAGTGAGACCCATACGAGAAAAGAGAATGAAAGAATTTATCCCACATACAAAGGAAGGCACATAGATTGAGCCAGATATATGAGTAAGTGGAAGAGAGAAGACTTCATCCCGGGTGGTTCTGTACCTGTAACCCTCACAAGGGGGGATTTGGAGGCTGTGTGGAGGCATGGCTCCGCTGGGCTAAGGACCGGCAGGCGGCGCATCTGAATGGGCGCGCCCGCTCCAAGCAGAGAGTGTCGGTGGGCGTCTCGCCGGAGGGTGAGGCGTCCGGCGCCTTGAAGTGGTGGGGTACCGCGTGTA
This sequence comes from Azolla caroliniana, assembly GCF_043228905.1. Lineage (NCBI taxonomy): Eukaryota > Viridiplantae > Streptophyta > Polypodiopsida > Salviniales > Salviniaceae > Azolla > Azolla caroliniana. The sequence goes on along the minus strand of NW_028230442.1, from coordinate 8,150,137 downwards.
AGGCCGGCGACGGAGCAGCGATCACCCCCCTCTCTCGGCGGTGGAGGGACCACGCTGCCCTTGCGCCCCTGCTGACCATCCTCTCAGAGCCGCCACTGTCCACCGCAGCCTCCCTCCAAAAACCTTTTTGCGCAGCCAGCGATCATCATGACCCCCCTCTCTCGGCGGTGGAGGGACTACGGCGCCCCTACTGACCATCCCTCTCAGAGCCGCCACTGTCCACCGCAGCCTCCCCCCATTACCCAACAAAACCTTTTTGCTCATATAACTTGAGTAGACATGAATGAGTTCGATCGAGTATGTTTAAAACATTAAAATGATCAATTTAATGGTTTTCTAAGTTCGAGTAGGTGCGCATCAACAGGTAGAGAAGTAAGCATCCAAAATGGGTTTAGCATACATATAATTTGTGTACCAAGGACGGTTTGATACAATTCACCCTTCTAGGTAGATAGGGGACATATGAGAAATAAATGTCCATGTATGTGTTTTGTGGATGCTTATATGTATGTTGTCGTGTATGTGCCTGACTGAATATGAGATATTATTGATATGTGAATGTTTATTTGAGTGTTGAGAGTGCTTGGAAGTAGGCGTTTAAATGTGTGATTAGGTGTTTAAATGCTAAATTTTATGACGAAAGCCTAGAGTTTAGGAAACGAATTTAAGCTATGCATGTATTTTATTTATAGAGGGGGTATCTTTGGAACACAAAACCCCCACCCTAGGTTTAAACCCTAGGCATACGGGTAGTGGTTGCCAAGTGTCCAACTTTGAGCATTGTCGTGAGGTCATGTGTGAGTCGGGAACAAGCATTGGGCCCCTATTCCTTAGTGGAGTGAGCATGTTCCCACTATCGAGTAGCATTTTCAATAACATTAGCAATTGCATCGATAGGCCTAGCTTTGGGCTCTTTCCTTTCTTTCCTCCCTTAGTCATCATTACTCGATGAGGGGTTTGCACATACACATCCCTTTTGTCTTTGTAAAAGAATACATGTGCGGAAGCTTAGCAAAACTCAGAACACAGTCGCCGCTGTCCACCGCAGCCTCCCCCATTACCCAACAAAACCTTTTTTCTCATATAACTTGAGTAGACAGTTCGATCGAGTAGATTTAAAACATTAAAATGATCAACTTAATGGTTTTCTAAGTTCGAGTAGGAATCAATGGGAAGAGTCAGTCATTCATGAGTTCGATCAAGTAGGCATCCAAAATGGTGTCATGACCAACAATGTTAAGTAGGACCATTGGGGACCTGAACCAGAAGATGATTTCAATAATGGTGTTGTCAATGAAGGATTGTGGAGTTTATGTTTCTTGATTGGTGGTGCACAATCTGTGTACGAAGGACAGTTTGATACAATTCACCCTTCTATGTGTAGAGTGGTTTGAATAGGTAGGTAGATAGGGGCATATGAGAAATAAATGTCCATGTATGTGTTTTTGTGGATGCTTATATATATGTCATTGTTGTGTTGACTTATATAAGTATTTTAAACTTTATGGGGGATCTGCGGGGTTGTGTGGAGGCATGGCTCCGCTGCGTTAAGGACCGACATGTGATCTATTTCAATGGGCGCGCCAGGTTCATACTGGTAGCCAATTGTTCAATCTCCGCGTTCATACTAGTAGCCATGCTGAAAATAGGTCGGATGGAAGTCATCTTGACTACTGGAGCAAACATCTCATCAAAGTCAACACCTTTTTTCTGTTGAAAGTCCTTCACTACAATACGGGCCTTATACCCAGGTGTACTTCTATCTTCTCCAGTCTTTAATTTATAGACTCATTTGTTTCTAAGTGCCTTCTTTCCATCAGGCAACTCAATTAGCTCATAGGTGTGGTTCAAAAGCAAGGAATCCATTTCCTCTTACATGACACTATACCACGTCTCCTTGTGTACATCAGTCATGGATTCTTTATAGCATTCTAGTTCCCTTTCATCAGTCAAGAGAACATATTGATTGGCTGGATACCGAGAGGAGACCTTCCTTTATCTTAGTGGATGAGCTCAGATTTGGTTTCTTTTGCCAACTCATCTTCTGAGCCTGCTGTTGTGTGCTGGTTGACTCAAATTCGGTTTCAGCAGCCGGCTGTTGTTTGCAGACTCGTTGTGTGGAAGGGGAATCGACTAGTGCCGACTCCATAATCGTAGTCGCATGGGAAGACGACATTGGTTTTTGTTGTCTGTAGTCTTCTATCGTTTTGTCTTCCATGAATACAATATCACAGCTCCTTAGCATCTTCTTAGGAAGAAGATCCCACAGCTAGTACCCGAACTCATCTTTCGAGTACCCCAAGAATATGCAAGGCTTGGACTTGCTGTCTAGTTTTGACCTTCGATCTTTAACCACATGCATATAAGCTAAGCATTTGAACACCCTTAAGTGTTGGTAAGACACACCTCTTCAAGTCCACACCCTCTGTGGGACATCACCCTTTAGAGGCACTGAGGGAGACTTGTTTATAAGGTAAACATCCGCTAATATTGCCTCAACCCAATATGACTTCGGCAATTTTGCATGCGTCAACATGCTTCTTACCCTTTCCATTATGGTCCTATTCATTCTCTCTACTAGATCATTCAGCTCAGGTGTCTTCATCACTGTATAATCAAGTTTGATGCCTTCAGTCTTACAATACAACTCAAATTGGCCTTTGTACTCACCACCGTTGTCTATTCGGACAACTTTTAACTTCTGTCTGATTCTCTTTCTGCCCTTGCATGAAACTCTTTAAAGACCAACAACACTTGGTCTTTAGACACCAACATGAAAGCCCACACCTTTTTGCTGAAGTCATCGATAAATGTAACGAAGTACTGTTGCTCACGACTAGGCGTGAAGCTCTCCCTCACGATTGCCTAAAATTGGGAAGATCTATGATAAAATCTAGAGAAATAGGTTGTCACGGTTTGCTTGGGATCGGTAACGTCTTCGACAAACCATATGAATGATGTTGAGGCATCTTTGCTTTGCAACATGTATCACATGTTCGAACATAGCCTTCGACAAATCTTCTCATATGGGGCCACCAAAATGATCCCTGTACTAAATCCAATGTTTTAGTACTCCCAAAATGTCTGGCTGTGTATGTGTCTTGACAATTTTGTACTATTCGAAGGCGAAAAGAACCATTGGGAACATACAAAAGTTTCTTAAAGAAGAGTAAACCATCATGACGTTTGAATTGTCGATAATCCATACCTGGTTGTGATCGTGAACAAGATGCTCGAGAGGGATCGATTTGATCTAGAATAGCTTGAGCAAAAACATTTGTCTTCAAATCTTCATGTATGGTACCGATAATGCAGGAATCCAATGGAGTGTCAAAAACCAACGTTGCTTGAAGTCGTGTTGGACCTAGAATTACTTGCTTTTGGTTGTTGAAGGTTGGATCACCAGGATGAGGAGCTAGATATGAGCGTCGTGATAATGCAATTGCCTTCCCTTGTTGCTTGCCCGGACGATATGTAATCTTGAAGTCGAAACGAGTGAGGAACTGAGCCCACCGAGCTTGTCATCTATTTAACACGTGAGCATTCTAGAAGTAGGCAAGATTCTTGTGATCACTTGTTGTTGGGGTGGGGGGTGAAGGGGGTTAAGTTAGAGAGAGAGCTAGAGAGAAAGACAAATACACAAAGACACCAAAATGAGAGGGAAAAATGCCTATCCATTACATGCCCCATAAGGGGTTTATATAATACAAAATGTAACTGTAAATAATGACCGTTACAAAAGAGACCGTTACACTCTTGTCACATGCACATAATTGTGCATGTGCTCACACATACTCATCTTCACACTCATATACTTTACACATACCGAACAACCCCTTTAATGTGTTTTACCATTATACCGCCCCGTACAACTCCTACGGGTAACATCACTAAATACAATGACTTGATGAGGAGATCCTTCTAAAAAATGCCTCCATTGTGCAAAAGAGTCCACTATTGCTAATAGCTCATTGTCATGTATCTCGTCGTTGATTTCGGCAGCGTCAAATTTGCACGAGTGGAAAGCCACGAGATGTAGCTTCTCATCGTTGCCTTACTGTGACAAAATACTACTGAGGGCGAAATTGGATGTGTCTACCTCAATGATAAATGGTTTTTGCGTTAACATGAGCTAGAACAGGAGTTGATGTAAATCCTTTCTTGAGACCTTCAAAAGCCGTGTCCGCTTCCTTAGACCAAACAAACGATTGTCCCTTCTTTGTAAGTTGTGTGAGCGGTAAAATAAGCTTTGAGTAGTCTTGTATAAACTTGTAATAGAAATTTGCAAATCCTAAAAAGCATTGCACATCTTGCAACGAACATAGAGTTTGCCACTCTAACACAGTTTGGACTTTAGCTGGATCCATAGATATACCTTTTGAGGAGATGACATAACCTAGAAATTCCACTTGGTTATAGTCAAAACTACACTTTTCTAGCTTTGCATAAAGACCATGTTCTCGTAGTCGTCTTAGTATTAATAGTACATGAGCATCATGCTCCTCTTGTGTCTTTGAATAAACTAGTAGATCATCCAAGTAGATGTCCAAAAGATCTTGGAATATATCATTTGCCATATGCTGGAAGATTGATGGTGCATTGGTGAGGCCGAATGGCATAACTGTATACTCGACGTGCCTATCGGGTGCGGAAAGCTGTCTTCCATTCGTCTCCTGGTCGAATCCGCACGAGTTATATGCTCCTCTTGTAAGTCAATTTTTGTGAAAAACTTTGCTCCATGAATCCTTTCTAAAAGACTCGAGATCAGGGGAAGTGCATACCTATTCCTGATGGTGACCTTATTCAAGCCATGGTAATCCGCGACTAGACGAAGTGAGCCATCTTTTTTCTTGACGAAGAAAATAGGCGCGCCGCCTGGAGATTTTGAATGTTGAATGAACCTGTTTGCCAAAATTTCCTCTATGTAGGCTCGAAGAACTTCAAGCTCGATTGGTGACATGTTGTAGATCGGTCCCCATGGTGACTCTTTTCGTGGTTGTAAATCAATGGGACAATCATACGATTGATGGTGAGGAAGAGTATTACCTTGTACCTTATAAAAAACATCGGCGTAATGATGATACTTCTTTGGAAGTTGAATTGTTGACTCCTCCTTAGCGGTGTTGGAAGGTTCCACTGATACTGCGAATACAAACATTGATTCCTTGTGTCCTTCATCACGCAATTGATGTAGCGAAATGGTTGAAATCTTGTGAGGAGATTCCCTGATTTCTCTTGTTCTCCAATCTATGTTCGGATTGTGTAATTCGAACCATGGTAACCGCAAAACAATTGGATGCTCTGGACTACTAATTATATTAAATGATACCACACACGCCAAATTATTTAGGACAACACTAATCGTCTCTAACTCTTCTACGATATTACTGGAATCAATGGGGCGACCATCAATGACTACTACAGAAGTTGGGCAAGGGAGTTTTCTTAGGGATATCTGATGAGCTTGGGCAAAATTCTTATCCATGAAGCAAGAATTGGCTCCGGAATCTAAGAGCATTAAGACATGTATTGGAGGGTTACTTTTAGTACTAATTATTACTTGAGCTAGGAAGACATTGCTAACTTGGTTAGAGGGAATGGAACCACTAATGGGTTGCACAAATCTAGGGCTGCCCAACCAAACGACTCCTATTTTGGCTTGACTTAACCGTTTAACTCTTCTTCTAGTTGACTAAGAACTTCAAATTTGTTTGATAGGCTTGGGTTATTAGGACTATCAGACACTCCTAATGGAATAGACTGGGATTTAGTACTATTAGTACTAGCGTCTATTGAATTACCTATCTTCTTGGCCTATGAGGACAGTTCATTGCAATATGCCCCGGTTCACCGCAATAAAGACATAGTCGATTTGCTCGGCGTCACTGCTTTTCCTCTTTCGATAATGGTCCGTGATGACGTGTGGTGTCGATTTCCATCGGAGTTGGAGTATTTGCTAGAGATGACATTATATGACTCCCTTGCAAATGGTTTGCTATGATTGAGGCATATGTGGGCCCCGACCTTGTTCTTGGCATTTGTAATTGAGGCATATGATCAACTTAATGGTTTTCTCATATAACTTGAGTAGACATGAGTTTGATCGAGTAGATTTAAAACATTAAAATCCGCAGCGTAGGCTGAGGCTGGACGATCACCTCCACGCAATCTTCGGATTTTATTGATTGCCGTCCTAATGCTATCGATGTCCCCGAAACAGGCTTTAAACTCACTAATAAATTCCTCAAAATTATTTAACAATGAAGATCCTTGTTCTAACAAAGGAGAGAACCATGCAAAGCTGTGCCATTAAGAAACGTGGCTACTAGTCCCACTCGTGTGCATCGGTGGGGTATCGGGAAGGATGCATTTGAATCACGAGACATTTGTGATTAAGGAATCCTTTGAATTGTGATCGCATTCCCTCGAATTTTGTAGGAAGACCGATCTTGGGTTCTTTATGAATTCCTTCCGTACTTGGTACTCGTTGTTGTAATGACACAATCATTGCTTTAAGTTGTTGCACACATAACGCCAACTCTGCATGTTGTTGTTGCATTTGCTGCTACTCTAGAGAGATTTGTTGAAGATCCCCCAACAATTGTTGATTTTCTTGTTCTAGCGCTACAAACTTTTCTTTCAAGCACTGCAGCTCCGAGAAGACAGATTGGTACTCTTGAGTGCTAATAGTTGCCATAGTATTGGAGGAAGGAAGGATAAGAGGAATAGTATGAAGGGAAGGAGGGATAAGAAGATGAGAAATTCAGTTCAAACTATGAGGGATAGTACTAGAGGCACGAAGAATTAGTCTAAAGATAGAGGAGAAGAATGAGGATTAGTACTAAGAAGGGAAAGAGTCAGTGAGAATCACGAGAGGGGAAGAGAGAGGGAGAGAGAGAGAATGATGACAACAGGAAGTATATTATATTATATGAAGAAAGATACAAGAACAATTAGGAGGCTTAAGACTGGCATTGAACTGAATTGGTTCCTTATAATGCCATGTGCCTCTATTTATAGTACTGTCAGGAATACTCCTAAAGTTTCTAGAATGTTCCAGAGTAATCTGGAATATATATGAATTTCCTATAGTGAAATAATAAATAAAAATAATATTTTTTATATTACAATGCATAGTTTAATGGTAAGGGTTCAACCCTTGTAACACAAGGTCATGGGTTCAAATCCTTTGGAGCCATATCATGACATGAACTGAAACGCTCTCTATACGCAACGCTCGGCCACAACCGAGCTTAGAATCATACACAGAAAACGGGAAATAAATTCACGACACAAAGAAGAGAAGGGTACACAGGATGTTTACGTGGAAAACCCCAAACTAGGGAAAAAACCACAGCAGCCCATAGGTTGCAAACTATCACTATGTTAGAATGTACAAACAGTGAGTTCACGGAGGCAATGACCTCGTGCTCACGATCTTCGCCACATGCGGCAGTTTAAACAGAGGCAATGACCTCGTTCTCTCTCTCTCTCTCTCTGTACACGGTTACACGCTCTCTCTCTTCTTGCACCAACAAGAATAACTACAACAACTAAAAGTTTGCCCTAAGTCATATTTATACTAATATGACTTTTCGGCTATTTACAAATATAGCCATGATGGACTCTCAGAAACATATTTACAAATATGTCTCTTCATCCGGTGAGCACTCCTCACCGGGTCTGCACCATCCGGCTCTCCGTAGCCGGGTACTCCTCATCCGGTTTCGGCCTCGTCCGAGTTTGTTCATCAGCACTGTTCTTCTCCCTTCCCATTTGGAGGGACCTGTCTCCCAACAAACTCCCCCTTCACTCCGGCATGGGATGTCTTACTAGTCCGATCCTCTTCCGGCATGCATCCAGCTTGTCGGGTATCAACACTTTGGTCAACATATCTGACCCGTTCTTGGCCGTGTGGATCTTCGTCAGTGCGAACTCCTGGTCATCTTCTCTTTCCCGGATCCAGTGATACCTTCGCTGGATATGCTTCATCCAGGAATGGTAGGCCGCATTCTTAGCAAGGTGGATGGCACTTTGACTGTCACAATAGAGTCGGTATTCATCTTGCCGGATACCGAGCTCTCCGATGAAGTCCTTCATCCATAATATTTCCTTGCCGGCTTCCACAATTGCCATGTACTCCGCCTCCGTGGTTGACAATGCAACCGTCTTCTACAGCCTCGACTGCCACGAAACAGCTTCCCCTGCATATGTCATTACATATCCGGATGTAGACCGGCTGGTATCCACATCAGCCGACATGTCCGAATTGGTGAAACCGTCAAGTTGAGGTTTTCCGGAGCCGAATCAGAGACACATATTTGAAGTGCCCTTCAAATACCGGAGTATCCATTTGACCGCGTTCCAGTGCTCCTTGTCGGGATTGCTCATAAACCGGCTCACCACTCCGACTGCGTATCCTATATCCGATCGGGTACACACCATTGCGTACATCAAGCTCCCGACGGCAGAGGCATATGGAATCTTCATCATATCCGCCTTCTCTGCTTTCGTCTTCGGGCTTTGCTTACCAGATAGCTTGCAGTTTGCCGAAAGTGTCGATCCGACCGGTTTCGCATCTGACATGTTGAACCGGTGAAGCACCTTTGTCACGTACTTCTCCTGTGACAACCATAATTGCTTCACTGACCGGTTCCGGATAATATGCATCCCCAACATCTGTGTAAACGTGAGTGTTTGCGGAAGCGTAAAACAGAGAACAACATAGAGAGAGAGAGAGAGAGAGAGAGAGAGAAAGAGAGCAGAACGTAATTTCAAAATTATATCAAGACTCTATATACACACTGTGCTAAGTAGCACTATTTATACAAGTCCTCTTGGGACTGATAGAAGTACCATGTACTTCAATGCTCACACGAGCATCTGACACTTACTATGAGACTATAGCTACCTAGTAGTCTATCCTATACTAGGCTTCCGATTGGACTGCCGGTTACGAATTGCACCCGGCCTCCACTGCTTGCCGGTTCGGTTGCTCACCGTCATACCGATCCGTTTCGCCCGATCCGTCTCGCTTACCGGCTCCGGCTTATTCGGCCGATCCGGCTTCGGTTGAGCTTGCCGCTCAACACTCCCCCTCAAGCTCAACCTGAGGTGGGGTCGTAGTGTCGACCTTTGTGGCAGTCAGTTCTTCCAACCGACTTCTCCTGGCGTCACTCCGCCTTGCTTGCGCTCCTCGTCCGGTCTGGTCCCGTTTGCCGCGACCCCTTTGGTTCTGCGCGCCTCGACCCTCTCGGTCGCCATGTCTGCTCAATAGGCCCATCTTAGCACTCACGTTGCTGTGACTCCGGTGCTTGCCGATCCGTCGGTTCTCCCACGATGGCATCGACTTCTGCTGTGTCCGTGTCCCCTTGGCCTTTAGTCGATCCGACTCATCCGGATCCATCTGTTGATCCGAGTCAGCTGTCTCCGACTCGTTCAAGCTCTTGTCCGAATCGGTACACTCCGATTCGACTTCCGGCTCCAGGCCTCTCACCACATCGGACCACTTCCGAGTCTTGGCTTTCTCCATGCTTCCCTCGACTTCTTCAACCGGTGAACCGAAATCGAATTCGTCATTCAACTCTGTATCATGGTCAGTACCGTCGTGATGACCTCCGCACAACATGCACTTCTCCTCCTGAGTGCACAACTCTTCTTCACAGCCGCTTACTCCGACCTGTTCGGATGTGTTGACTTCCTTCGTCGACTCGGCTTCCTTCATCTTCTTGTTTCCTCTTCTTCCGGCTCTCCTCTTTCCGACGGGTTCAACGATTTTTTGGCCTTTGACCGTTTCGGTAGAGACTTTGCCCTTGCTTCTCCCCCTCAAGTGCGGCACGTCGAGATGCTGAATACCAAGGATCTAGATAAAGTGCTGCAACTTGTCCGATCCGAGCACCTTGGTGAAGATGTCGGCAACTTGCCGATCTGTATGAACATATCGTAGGTCAACTTCACCGCTCAGGCGCTCACGCACCAAGTGGTAGTGCACCTCGATGTGCTTTGTGCGAGCATGGAACACAGGGTTCCTGGCGAGCTGCAGGCTGCTCATGTTATCGCAGTAAATCGGGATCGGGGTCGGTACCTCGATCCGCAAGTCTCACAACAGTCGCCGAAGCCAAATGGCTTCACAAGTGGCAACGGTAGCGGCCTGGTACTCAGCCTCAGTGCTTGACAAAGCCACTGTGGGCTGCTTCTTGCTGCTCCACGCAACGACCGCACTACCTATGGAGAACATGTATCCGGAAGTGGAGCGGCGATCAGACGCATCGCCGGCCCAATCAACATCTGTGTAACCGACAAGCTCTTCGGGTATACCTCGCCGGTATAGCAGACCCCGGTCCTTAGTGCCGCTGACATACCGTAATATTCGTTGCGCGCATTGAAGGTGCTCCACGGTCGGCTTCTGCATGAACTGACTTACCATGTCGACCGGATAGCTGATGTCGGATCGGGTGATGGTTAAGTAGATCAGGCTTCCGACAACCTGTCGGAACCGTTTCTGATTGCAGGTCGGTCCGGAGTTAGGACGGAGCTTCTGGTTCCAGTCCAGGGGTGTGGAGACAGGTCGACAATCCGTCATGCCGAACTTATACAACATATTCAACACGTAATGTCGTTGTGAGAGCAATATGCCGTCGGGGGTCCGGATCACTTCGATCCCAAGAAAATAATGAAGGTCCCCTAGGTCCTTCATTTCGAATGCGTCCGACAACTGGGACTTGACGCGATTGATTTCCGGAAGACCCGGTCCGGTGATGACTAAATCATCCACATACAAGAGTATACATACCGGACCGTCAGAGCCTTGCCGGATGAACAACGAAGAGTCCGACTTAGAGACAACAAACCCCAGCTTACGCAACCGGTGCGTGATCTTCGCGTTCCAAGCTCGGGGGGCTTGCTTCAAGCCGTAAAGTGACTTCTTCAGTCGGCATACCGCCGATTTGTTCATCTCCGATTGAAATCCGGGGGGCTGAGTCATAAAGACTTCTTCTTCAAGCTCTCCTTGAAGGAAGGCATTCTTCACATCCATCTGGTGAAGATGCCACCCCCTTGCCGCAGCAACCGCCAGTACCACACGAACCGTCGTCATCTTCGCCACAGGAGCGAAGGTCTCGTCGTAGTCGATTCCGTGGGTCTGCGCGTATCCCTTCGCCACTAACCGGGCTTTGTACCGGTTAACAGAACCGTCGGCGTTGTACTTGACCTTGTACACCCACTTGCATCCGATCGGTTTACAGTGACGGGGAGGATCAACTAGGTCCCAAGTTTCGTTGGCATCGAGTGCCCGCATTTCTTCGTCCATAGCGGCACGCCAATTTGCGTCCTTTTCCGCTTCTGCGTAGCTCTCCGGCTCACGCACTTCTGTCACCTTAGTCATGTACGCATAATGATGCGCCATGTATTCATTGTACCCGTACCGCATGACGGGATCCTTCTGGCGGGTTGATCGGCGCAACGCACTGTCACCTGATTTGAGGCCCTTCTTGGCCAGTTCGGTCTTCGTTGCTGAAGATCCGCCTTTCTCCTTTCCGGAGTCGGATACGCATCGATCTGACTCATCGTTGCCGGTTTCGAATTCCGGCATCTTCCTCTTCCCCTTCTCTTTGCGTGTGAACCGTTTCCTCGGTTCCTTGCGCGGGGAGAGCACGACAGAGTCTCCACCACTTGCCGTCTCTTCATCCGACTGGTCCAACCGACTCAGTCGCTCGTTCGGTCCACTCAACCGTAACGATTCCGGACTCTCATCTAGAGTCCCGACTTCATCATCCTCTGCCAGGGCTGATTCAGGCTCACTGGCCTGATCTTCCGTCATTGGGTCGGGATCAGAAGTCGGAGTCGGTACGGAGTAACAAGATGCCGATTCATCGAACTCGACATCCCGGCTAACTCGGACTTCCTTCGTCCGGGGGTTATAACACTTATACCCCTTTTGCTCTTGAGCATAGCCGACTAGGATGCATTTTTCCGATTTTGCATCCAGCTTTCTCCGCTTCTGATCCGGCACATGCACATACGCTATGTTGCTGAATATCCGAAGGTGTCTTAAGTTCGGCTTGCGCCCGAAATACAGCTCATGAGCTTACACCTTGTCACCAATGCGGTTTTGTATGTAGACGGCCGTCCGGACCGTCTCCGCCCAGTAGAACCGGGGCATGCTCTTCTCCTCTAGCATTGCCCTTGCCGCTTCGACGAGTGTCTGGTTCTTCCTTTCGGCCACACCGTTTGCTCCGGTGTGTATCTGCAGCTGAACTCTCGCCGAATTCCCTTCTGCTACATATAACTGGTGAATTGGCCGAAAAAATACTCCTTTCCGCCATCCGACCGAAGGCATTTGATCTTCCTCTCCGATTCCCGTTCCACCATCTTCTGGAGGCTCTGGAAACAGTCGAAGACTTCGCTCTTCCGCTCAATGAGGTAGATCCAAGTATGTCGAGTATAGTCGTCGATGAAGGAGATGAAGTATCGGCTCCCGCCAAAGCTTACACTTTGTGCCGGTCCCCACACATCCGAATGGATGAGATCGAGCTTGTTATGGCTCCGGTTCCGTTCGGTGGGGAATGGAAGCCGGTGTTGCTTCCCAAGTTGGCAGGCTTCACAAATTTCGGCTCTCCGGCCGCTGAACTTCGGCAAACCGAAAACGACTTGTTTCGTTTGCAGGTCTTGAAGCCTCCGGTAGTTGACGTGGCCTATCCGCTTGTGCCATAGGTTGATGTCCGACTTAACCTTTTGTCGTTTCGCGAACAGAGTGGAGCCAAAGTCATTGGTGTTGAGGATAAACATCCTCCCGTCTCTGCGCCCTTGCGCAATGACTTCGCCCTCATCCTCAATGAAGCACCCGAGGTGCGTAAACCGCACCTGCATCCCCTGGTCGACAATCTGACCGACGGACACCAGGTTCTTCGTGATTGTCGGAACGTGTAATACGTTCATCAGCTTCCCTTTATGTACGACATGGCTTAGAGAGACTTCTCCGACGTGCACGATTGGGTGAGGAGTGTCGTCTCCGGTTTCGACTACTCCTGGTTGATCCGGTTTCTCCAGAAAGGAGAACCACTCTTTGTGGCTCGTCATGTGGTTCGACGCGTCGGAATCAACATACCACACTTCCTCCGTTTTGGAAGTGGTCTTCTTCATTGAGTTTGCCTTGTGATTCATCACCAAGGCTGGCCCCTTACCGGCCTTTCCGGTTCCGGATCCTCCTGATCCGTTTGCGTAGTGTGAGTTTTGCCGGCCATCCTTACCGGTCTTGCCGGATCCGGATTTGTCTGAATCGGCATGCTTTCTCCAACACTCGCTTTCCCTGTGGCCTTTTTTGCCACAGTACCAGCATTCCGTAGCGGATTTGTCTTGCGGGACTCCGGCACCGCCTTGACTCCCCCTGCTTGTGGAAGTCCCGGAACTGTTGTCGGCACACTCATAGTGCCTCCGTTCCTGCTCTTGCCGGCCGCCTCCATTGCGTGCCGACCCACCTCTTCCACCACGCCCACGGAACCGATCCGTTCCCGTGTACAACATTCGGCTGTCCGGGGATGCACTGGTAGATGCACCGGCGTGGTTCTCCTCTACAAGGACCATCGACTGTAAGTCGAAGAATGAGGGGGTATTCTCCCTTGTACACACCGCAGTCCGGAATGCTCTGAACTTGGAAGCTAGGCCTCCGAGACATACCTGCACCATCTCATCTTCCTCTACGGTAACATTGATAGAGGCGAGCGAGTCGTAGATCTCCTTTATCCGGCCCGTGTAGTCTGCCACGGACATGTTCTTCTGTCGAACATTGCTCAACTCCTGTCTGAGTTGCAACTTCCGGGCAGTGGTGCTTGTGGCGAAAACCTTTTTCAGGTTCCCCTAAGCATCCTTTGGTGTCTTGGCATCACGGATGTGGCTGAGCAGTTGATCGCCGACACTGGACGCGAAGCAGTACATCACCCTGCTTGCCGCCTGTTCCCATACCGGGAAGTCCTTGTGTGCCGAGTCGGGTGCCGCATCATTCGCTCCTTCGACATAACTCCAGTACCCGTGTCCAAGCAGGTACTGGTGCATCTTGTAAGACCAGGATGCGTAGTTGCTCCTGTCGAGCTTCTCCACCGGGAGCGATGTAGCCATGCCTCTATCCATGTCTTCTACTGTGTCTGTTTTCGACCTGTTAGGGTTTTCTTCTCAAGAGTAAATGTCTGCAGCAGAGGTTCTCAACCCTCGCACTCTGATACCATGTAAACGTGAGTGTTTGCGGAAGTGTAAAACAGAGAACAACACAGAGAGAGAGAGAGAGAGAGAGAGAGAGAGAGAGAGAGAGCAGAACGTAATTTCAAAATTATATCTAGACTCTATATACACACTGTGCTAAGTCGCACTATTTATACAAGTCCTCTTGGGACTGACAGAAGTACCATGTACTTCAATGCTCACACGAGCATCTGACACTTACTACGAGACTATAGCTACCTAGTAGTCTATCCTATACTAGGCTTCCGATTGGACTGCCGGTTACGGATTGCACCCGACCTCCACTGCTTGCCGGTTCGGTTGCTCACCGTCATACCGATCTATTTCGCCCGATCTGTCTCGCTTACCGGCTCCGGCTTATTCGGCCGATCCGGCTCCGGTTGAGCTTGCCGCTCAACAATCTGTCTTGCCGAACCCAAGTCTTTCATTGAGAAGGTCCGGTTGAGAGCCTTCTTCAACATCCGTATTTTGACTTGGTCCCGTTCGACGATCAACATGTCATCCACGTACAGAAGGAGTATCAGGAAGTTGCCTCCGAACTTCTTCACAAACATGCAGTGATCGGCCTGCGTCTTGTGGTACCCTTGATCGGCCATGAAGGAGTCGAACTTCCGGTACCATTGCTGGGGGGCTTGCTTCAACCCGTAGAGGATCTTCTTCAATCGGCAAACCAGGTGTTCCTTCCCTTTCTCCACGAATCCTTTCGGTTGCTGCATGTAGATCTCCTCTTCAAGGTTGCCGTGAAGGAATGCCGTCTTCACGTCCAGCTATTCTACCTCGAGGCCCATGCTTGCCGCTATACTCAGCACCGTCCGGATGGAGGTCATCTTTACTACTGGGGAAAATATCTCGTCAAAGTCCACGCCCTTTTTCTGCTGGAACCCATTCACCACGATCCTGGCTTTGTATCTCGGGGGGTTGCCGGCATCTCCCGGTTTTAACTTGTACACCCACTTGTTTCGGAGTACCCGCTTTCCTTTCGGCAACTCCACCAATTCGTACATATGGTTCTCATGCAGGGAATCCATCTCATCCTGCATGGCACTTAACCATTTGCGGCTGTGGGTGTCATCCTTCGCTTCTTCGAAGCTTTCCGGCTCCCCCTCATTGGTTAGCAGAACATGCTCTGCATCCGGAAATCTCCGGGGCGCCCTTCTCTCTCTGAGAGGATATCTCCGTCTTCGGGCTTCAGTAACCGGCTCCTCCATTTGCTCTTCATCCGAATCCGATTCGGGGTCTTGGCCGGTTCCGGTTTCAGCTTCCTCTACTTCTCCTTCAGCCTGTTCGGTATCCTCATCGTAACCGGTTGGTCCCTCGAGTGCTAACCGGTCTCTTGCCAGTTGGGTCTGCTCATCGTAGAGTCGATCCTTACCGGTCGACTCGGGGTTCATTATCTTCTTCTCCGACTCCCAGTCAACGAGCGTCTTGTCCTCCATGAAGATAATATCTCGACTCCGGAATACCTTCTTGTCGACCAGGTCCCACACTCGGTAGCTGAACTCATCGTCACTGTAACCGAGGAATATGCATGGCCGGGACTTTGGATCTAACTTTCCTCTCCGGTCCTTAGCTACATGCACGTACGCGAGACACCCGAACACCTTCAGATGCCGGTAGGATACTTCCTTACCGGTCCATACTCTCTATGGCGTGTCTCTGTCCAAGGGTACTGAGGGTGATCTATTTATCACATATGTCGCCGTCGACAATGCCTCAGCCCAAAACTTCTTGGGTAGTTTTGCATGCGCTAGCATACTCCGGCCCCTCTCCATTATGGTCCAGTTCATCCTCTCGGCCAGTCCGTTTAGTTCCGGCGTCTTCGGCACGGTAAATTCGAGCCAGATTCCCTTCGAGCGGCAGTACTCCTCGAACTGCCCCCGGTACTCTCCTCCGTTATCTGCTCGAACCGCCTTCAGCTTCCGGCCGGTTTCTCTTTCCACTCTCGCGTGGAGCTCTTTGAAGACGGATAACTCCTGATCCTTTGTCTTCAACGGTGTGGCCCACAACTTCCGGCTGTGGTCATCTATGAACGTCACGAAGTACTGCGCTCCGGCATGTGACTTCGTGTCTACTTGACACACATCCGTATGCACCAACTCCAGTGGTGCATTATGTCTCATCGGTCGCCTTGGTCGGAAGGAGGTCCGGTTCTGCTTACCGGCCAGACAATCAGTGCACTTCTCCAAGTGCACGTTCTTCACTGGAATGAGGTTGTCGTCTGCAAGCCTCTTCTTCCCCTTCTCGCTCATGTGACACAACCTCTTGTGCATTAGCTCACCGGGAGTGTCGGATGCCATGTTCACTTCTTCCGGACATAACCGAGCATTCATCAGGTACAATGTGCTTACCTTCCGGGCCCGAGCAACAATCAGGCTCCCTTTGCTGAACTTCATGACACCGTTCCGGATGCTACCCGTGTAGCCTTCATCATCTAGCCGACCGGCTGATATCAGGTTCAGACAAACTTTCGGAACGTGCCGGACATCCTTCAGCAGCAACTTGCATCCGGTTGGTGTTGTCAGCCACACGTCTCCTATGCTGACAATTCGGCATGTTCCTTCATTCCCCATCCGGACACAACCGTGATCACCGGTTGAATAGGATGAGAAGCATTTCCGGTCCGGGGTAAGGTGGAACGACGCTCCGGAGTCTACCACCTAGGTCATCTCGTCGCCGGCAAGGTTTATTTCACTCTCCTCGGTGATGAGCATCAACTCTTCTTCGCTTGCCGCGATTGCCGTCGTTCCCTTCCGGTCCGGCCCCTTTCGGTCTTTACCATTCCGGTCTGAGGTTTGCTTCGAATCGGTACCGTCGGTTTCCTTGTCTTTATGGAAATGCCGACAGTTCTTTTGGAAGTGTCCCGGCTTGCCGCAATAGAAGCAAGTAGGCCTTCCCCTTGACTTTGACCGTGTCCCCGACTTCTCCTGGTTCTGGGGACTACGGTTTCTATGTCTTCCACGTTCCGATTCGGTAAGAAGCGCTTTGGAGTCGGAGCTCGTATCTTTGTCTTTCCGACGCGCCTCCTCATCTAGCAAGCTCGACTTTACTCTTGCTAGGGATAACCGTTTTCCTTCCGGCCCGGCGTTGCCCAAAGTGACAACCAACGTCTCCCAGCTATCCAGGAGGGAACCGAGCAGGAGTAGCGCAAGTACCTCTTGCCGACGAGGTACTTCCAATGAAGTTGCCTGGTGTATCAGCCCCTGGAAGGCATTCATATGCTGCGCCATGCTGGAGCCATCTTGGTACCAGAGTCTTACTAGCTTCCGGAATACCGACACCTGATTGACAACATTTTTGTTCTGAAACATAATGCCGATCTTCTCCTAGAGCTCATGAGCCTTGCTCTCTTCATTGAAGTTGTTGTATAGGCTCATGTCGATGAAGCACCGTATGTACGCCGTTGTCTTCATGTGCATCACCTCCCATATCACGGCGTCGATTTTATCCGGTCTCTTGTCCCCGAACTGAACCGGCAGCCAGAGGTCTTTAACAATGAGCATGTCCCTCATCTTCTACTTCCATACTGAATAGTTGGAGCCGGTGAGCTTGAACATGCCGTCAAATGATTCGTCCATTTTCTGTGTCGATTTCGCTCTGATACCACTTGTCGGGAACTACAACGTTCCTTATGCACAACGCTCGGCCACAACCGAGCTTAGATTGACACACAGAAAACGGGAAATAAAACTCGACTCAAAGAGGAGAAAGATACACAAGAGGTTTACGTGGAAAACCCCAAACTAGGGGGAAAAACCACGGCAGCCCACGGGCTGCAAACTGTCACTATGTAAGAATGTACAAAACAGTGAGTTCACGGAGGTAATGACCTCGTGCTCACGATCTTCGCCACAGGCGGCGGTTACAACAGAGGCAACGACCTCGTCTCTCTCTCTCTCTCTCTCTCTCTCTCTCTGTACAGTTACGCACTCTCTCTTCTTCTTGCACCAACAAGGAAAAATGACAACAACAACAGTTTCTAAAAGTTTGCCCTAAGTCATATTTATACTAATATGACTTTTCGGCTATTTACAAATGTAGCCTCGATGGGTTCTCAGAAACATATTTACGAATATGTCTCTTCATCCGGTTCTCACCGGGTCTGTACCATCCGGCTCTCCGTAGCCGGGTACTCCTCATCCGGTTCGTACCGGGCTTGCACCATCCGGCTCTCCGTAGCCGGGTACTCCTCATCCGGTTCATACCGGGCCTGCACCATCCGGCTCTCCGTAGCCGGGTACTCCTCATCCGGTTCATACCGGGCTTGCACCATCCGGCTCTCCGTAGCCAGGTACTCCTCATCCGGTTCATACGGGGTTTGCACCATCCGGCTCTCCGTAGCCGGGTACTCCTCATCCGGTTCATACCGGGTCTCTACCATCCGGCTCTCCGTAGCCGGGTCCTCCTCATACGGTTTCGGCCTCGGCCGAGTTTGTTCATCGGCACTGTTCTTCTTCCTTCCCATCCGGAGGGACTTGTTTCCCAACAATTTCGAGCTGGATTCCCTTCGAGCGGCAGTACTCCTCAAACTGCCCCCGGTACTCTCCTCCATTATCTGCTCGAACCACCTTCAGCTTCCGTTCGGTTTCTCTTTCAACTCTCGCATGGAGTTCTTTGAAGACGGATAGCACCTGATCCTTCATCTTCAACAGTGTGGCCCACAACTTCCGGCTGTGGTCATCTATGAACGTCACAAAGTACTGCGCTCCGACATGTGACTTCATGTCTACTTGACACACATCCGTATGCACCAACTCCAGTGGTGCATTACGTCTCATCGGTGGCCTTGGTCGGAAGGAGGTCTGGTTTTGCTTACCGGCCAGGCAATCAGTGCACTTCTCCAAGTGCACGTTCTTCACTGGAATGAGGTTGTCGTCTGCAAGCCTCTTCATCCCCTTCTCGCTCATATGACACAGCCTCTTATGCCACAGCTCACGGGCAGTGTCGGATGCCACGTTCACTTCTTCCGGACATAACTGGGCATTCATCATGTACAGTGTGTTGACCTTCCGGGCCCGAGCCACAATCAGGCTCCCTTTGCTGAACTTCATGACACCGTTCCGGATGCTACCCGTGTAGCCTTCATCATCTAGCCGACCGGCTGATATCAGGTTTAGACGAACCTCCGGAACATGTCGGACATCCTTCAGCAGCAACTTGCATCCGGTTGGTGTTGTCAGCCACACGTCTCCTATGCCGACAATTCGGCATTTACCTTCATTCCCCATCCGGACACAGCGGTGATAACTGGCTGAGTAGAATGAGAAGCATTTCCGGTCCGGGGTAAGGTGTAACGACGCTCCGGAGTCTACCACCTAGGTCATCTCGTTGCCAACAAGGTTTATCTCACTCTCCTTGGTGATGAGCATAAACTCTTCTTCACTTGCCTCGATTGCCGTTGTTCCCTTCCGGTCCGGCCCCCTCCGGTCCTTACCGTTCCGGTCCGGGGTCCGCTTCGAATCGGTACCATCGGTTTCCTTGTCTTTTTGGAAATGCCGACAGTTCTTTTGGAAGTGTCCCGGCTTGCCGCAATAGAAGCAAGTAGGCCTCCCCCTTGACTTTGACCGTGTCCCCGACTTCTCCCGGTTCTGGGGACTACGGTTTCTATGTCTTCCGCGTTTCGATTCAGTAAGGAGCGCTTTGGAGTCGGAGCTCGTATCTTTATCTTTCCGACGCGCCTCCTCATCTAGCAAGCTCGACTTTACTCTTGCTAGGGATAACCGCTTTCCTTCCGGCCCGGCGTTGCCCAAGGTGACAACCAACGTCTCCCAGCTATCCGGGAGGGAACTGAGCAGGAGTAGTGCTAGTACCTCGTCGGCAAGAGGTACTTCCAATGAAGTTGCATGGTGAATCAGCCCCTGGAAGGCATTCATGTGCTCCGCCATGCTGGAGCCATCTTGGTACCGGAGTCTTTCTAGCTTCCGGAATATCGAAACTTGATTAACAACATTTTTGTTCTGAAACATAATGCCGATCTTCTCCTAGAGCTCATGAGCCTTGCTCTCTTCATTGAAGTTGTTGTATAGGCTCATGTCGATGAAGCACCGTATGTATGCCGTTGTCTTCATGTGCATCACCTCCTCGGGGGCTTCACTGTCAAAACTTGTATGATAGCACGTGAGTTCATCAAAAGGGGTTTAAATTAACCATTGAGATACAGAATATATATACATAAGGGTATTAATAAATAGATAAAAAATATATTTACATAAGGGTGTTATCAATTACACTATAGAAAAAAATTACATAAGCCCATGAAATATTAGATATTTCAATTAGATAGTAAAGAATATATTATGCAAACAATAGTCAATTTTGGAGTAGCATACATACATACATACATACATACATACATACATACATACATATACATGCATACATGCACATATACCTACATTCAAACATTACATCCATGAATATGTATATACATGCATTACACACATTTATAATGCATACTGACTAAACATGAATATATGTACAAATATATATTACCATATGTAAATGCATACACAAATACATATATGTAAATGCATACATGCTACATACATATTTTGTATGTTACATATTACACACATATATTATTATGCACACAATTATATACAAATACATATATACATACCAAACACAAAAAATATACATACATAAATAAATTACATATTATATATACACACACATACACATGCACATAAATACGTATAGTGACATATTATATGTATTACAAATCTACATACATACAAACAAGTTATATATACACACACACACACACACACACAAACACATAAATAAATTACATGCTACATATCATATAATCCATTCATATTACACAATATACAAATTGACATACACATACATACATTACATATATAGATACATTATTACATATATATATATATGTATATATATTGCATATGTACATTTATTCCACATATCACCATATATATATATATATAGGTTATATGGGACCATACAAACTACAATACTTAAATATTTACACACACACACACATCATATATATGAGTGCATATTACACACATACATTATTACATACATTATATATGTATATTACATGCACATACATATATAAAAGGGAGGGGAGTATACATATTTTGATGTGGGGCAAGAAAGAGGGGAGAGACAGAGACAGATCGAAACCGTGGCGGAAAACTCAGCGGCCACAACGACTGGCTCACCTCCATTTCTTGCCCCATCATCGATGGGTACATGATTGTCTCTGATTCTCGAGACAAGTTTTGTTGTGTGGTCCCTCACCCGAGACGAAAACTATGGCAATACGAAGAAACGCCCCACAAGTCATGGTCACTTCGTATAAGATGTTGCCATCTCTTCCAATAGGAAGTTTGCTCTATCAGTATTAGGGAGTTGGGATGGAGAGCTTCATCTGTGGGATCTCTACTCCGGTGCCACAAACCGCCGATTCACTAGAGACTCTAAAGACGTTCTGAGTGTTGCCTTCTCTGCAGACAATCGTCAGATCGTTTCCACGTCGAGAGATCGATTCATCAAGCTTTGGAACACTCTCGGCGAGTGCAACTATACTATCCAAGATAGATGCACACACCGGTTGGGTATCATATGTTACTTGTCACCTGTTACTGCGAATCCTATCATGGTTTATGGTTCATGGGACAAATATGTGGTGTGGAACCTTAATAACCTTAAATCACCTGCTAATTACAACAATAGGTCATAGTTGGGAGCTCCTCCACACAAAGGAATATTATGTGAAAATCCATCCATGCTATTGCAAGTGAGTTGATATAAAAAGTTCGACATTATGGGTTGTATGTACAGTTGTTGTAATCATGTTGTGTAGTTTTTCTCCTCCTAATGATTTTTCCATGGCTATGGTATTTTTACGCAACAAACATTAAGAAATATGCATTTTTGTTGAAAGAATTGTCAATTTTGGGTCAGATATTAAAATAATTTTATTTATACTTGCAAGTTGGGAAAGTGTGGAAAATGGGATCAACCAAATAATTATCCAAAAGTTGTTGTCGCATGCAGGTAATGACATGCATGTTTAATGTGTTTTGTGAGCATTTTGTTTATGCTTTCACTTCAAAAGTTTCATTGTTTAATACAATCATAAAATGTAGTTCTTGAAGAATTTTAAATTGGGATTTTTTTTTTCGAATGATTCTCAACGCTCATAGGCGTGGCTATCATTTGGGCCTATGCATACCTCCTAACACCAATGGGAGCCTACAGACATACATGCCTTTGATGTTATTGCTTCCAACTGCTGGATTGATCGAGCATCATTGGTTGTTTCATCACCTTGGTAATTTGAGCCATATTGATTGTTTCTATTGTTCATTGCACAATATAACATCGTTTTTGAAGTGTGGGCAATTAGATAGAGTCACCCTTTGAAAATCAATAAATATAAGTGATGCGAATGTATATCTCAATGTTATCTATTTTTGGGCAAGGAAGAACATGTAAGGGCATGATGTAACACGATGGTGAATAACACTTACATAAATGTGTTACTCATGGATAAATATTGGATACACATTTTTTGGTGATATAAAATCATTGTTCCTCTACCGATTCTCTTTTAGTAATTCCTAGTTATATATTGCAAGTTATATGTATCTAAGTTGATATTTAGATGGAACATCAAGGTTGCCGAAATTGTGAATTTCTAAGCTTTGCATTCCTTATACTCTTCAATGGGGTGCTTCGACGTTTCATGCAAGTCATATGGTCAGCATGATGGTTGCAGTGCTAGTTTCCATGGTTGAGGTAAATTTGTCATGTTTAAGTATGTTACTAATACAAGAGGCATAATTGAAACTCTATTTTGGTTTTATTTGTTGTGAATTGGATACATGAATTCCCACAATGTGTTTTCATTATGTAACAGTTAATTTGTCAAGACCAAACCTATCTATGATAAATATTGTTGTTGAGACCAAACCTTTCAGATTAGATGTTCTTGAATCTGAACCTTTGTGGGTTCCATAGCTTACTTGCTATGTTTCTTTCGTAGAGAGATTAAGGGCTATGGCTATGGAAGAGATGTTTAAAGGTTAAAAGAATTGTGTGTGGTTGCATTGTAGGAACTTAAGGACTTAAATGCTAAAGTTTTCTTAGAGAAAAACTCAGTATGTGTTTGTTTTGGCATTGTAGCAACTTCATGTAGTGAAGTTCTTTCTCAAGTTGAATGTTGTGAATTATTCTTGCACATCACATGGTATATTCTTGTTATGATATATCTTCTGTTAGATATATCATTTTTCACTTCCATGAAACCACAATATATGCAATGTTACATAGGCATGTCAAAGAAG
The DNA here is from genome assembly GCF_043228905.1 of Azolla caroliniana. NCBI lineage: Eukaryota > Viridiplantae > Streptophyta > Polypodiopsida > Salviniales > Salviniaceae > Azolla > Azolla caroliniana. The sequence continues at coordinate 8,126,588 of NW_028230442.1, read as the reverse complement.
ATGGCATTGAAGGTGATCCTATTCTTTGAATGAAGGTGGTGTGAAGACGCACATACTCTCCACGCTCACATACATGAAAATATACATACAAACAAGCTAACATACATTCATACATACACACACAACAAACACATTCTAAACAAAAGAAATGTAGAAAAGAAAAACAAAAAATACAAAAATGAAGAAAAAAATAAATAAATACTTGTTAAAAATAGTAAAAACAAAAAATAAACACATTGCAAAATGATTGTATGTGAGTGATGCCAATAGTGATGAGTTTTGGCATCACTACCAACCTATTTTATTGTGACATGTATAGAATACACATTCACATAGATCTAACATGCAGATATTTAGAACACATATATACATACATACATAGACACACTGAACATAGACACATAGACACATGGCATAATACAATACATACAACACGTGCAATACAGTACAATACATACATACATACATAAACATGGAATACAATATAGTACATGTATACATACACATGCAATACAATACAATACATAAACATGGAATACAACACAATACATACATACATACACATGCAATACAATACAATACATAGACATGGAATACAACACAATACATACACATAACATATACATACATACATACAACCATGCATAAAATATGCCCAACTCATTCAAATAATACAATGCAGATTGATATACATCTCTATGATATACATGCGTTTTTCTATGTAAGGGTATTTTAAATAGTTGTTGTCAAAATATATATTGACAATAAGGGGTATTTTTATTAACTGTTTTTTTACAAAAGGGTTCTAAAATATTGAAAAAACATATGTATAAGGGGTTTATAAAAGATATCTTGAACGCACGTGATACAACCTCTTTAAATATAGTGGAGCCCCCGGGATCACCTCCCATACCGTGGCATCGATCTTGTCCGGTCTCTTGTCCCCAAACTGAACCGGCAACCAAAGATCTTTAACCACGAGCATATCCCTCATCTTCGACTTCCACACTGAATATTTGGAGCCGGTGAGCTTGAACATGCCGCCCAACGATTCGTCCATTTTCTGTGTCGATTCGCTCTGATACCACTTGACAGGAACTGAAACGCTCCCTATACGCAACGCTCGGCCACAACCGAGCTTAGAATCATACACAGAAAACGGGAAATAAATTCACGACAGAAAGAAGAGAAGGGTACACAGGATGTTTACGTGGAAAACCCCAAACTAGGGAAAAAACCACAGTAGCCCACAGGCTGCAAACTATCACTATGTTAGAATGTACAAACAGTGAGTTCACGGAGGCAACGACCTCGTGCTCACGATCTTCGCCACAGGCGGCGGTTTCAACAGAGGCAACGACCTCGTTCTCTCTCTCTCTCTCTCTCTCTCTCTCTCTCTCTCTCTCTGTACACGGTTACGCGCTCTCTCTCTTCTTGCACCAACAAGAATAACTACAACAACTAAAAGTTTGCCCTAAGTCATATTTATACTAATATGACTTTTCGGCTATTTACAAATATAGCCATGATGGGCTCTCAGAAACATATTTACAAATATGTCTCTTCATCCGGTGAGCACTCCTCACCGGGTCTGCACCATCCGGCTCTTCGTAGCTGGGTACTCCTCATCCGGTTTCGGCCGAGGCCTATCGGCCTCGGCCGACTTTGTTCATCAACACTATTCTTCTCCCTTCCCATCCGGAGGGACCTGTCTCCCAACATATCATGGCAACACACATTTACGAATTCTGTCGTTCAATAGATAAGTATCGTATGTAAGAAGTATTTGCTCATAATGAGGTAAAACAAATTTTCATTGACATGGAGATGACTTTTGTAAACATAGGCATTTGTTGTGTGCAATTCAGGATCCTAGTGTTAGACATAAAGCGTAGAAACCAAATATGTGGACCCTATTTGCATGCCATCCTTAAAGTGATTGGATCATGCTTTCTAATCAACAAACATGGTTGAGCCTTGGGTGCGGCCATGGTCATTTGATATAGAGATAAGGAACACACATTTTTTTAATGTCTCCTATGTGGTTGTTAAAACACCTTATTGTTACCATAGTGTCCATATTCTTGAAACATTTCTCACATGTCTAAAGGGGTATGGACATGAGATTGGAATTTCTACATCTCCGAGATTGATTCAACAATATTGTTCCTCAAAAACCAGGTACATGGACCACAATCAAATCTTTTAGATCTATCAATTGGAATAACATTACTCGGAAGGGGGGACCACTTGGAGAATTCGATTTGACAAAATCTTCCATCAAAAATTGATAGAACCCAAGTGGAGTGTTGGTGGATCAGATAGGACATCTTTTCACACTTTTATCACATGATGTTGCCAAAACTTGTGCAACACTATTACGTTTTTAGCATAAGTTCTTAAAAATTGTCAATCATTTGCTTTAGACATCTCAACGGAGCAAATTAACAACACAAATATGGAATATGATGCGACGCTTGTGGCACTAGTTACAATATCTAACACTATTCCTATTGAGGCATATTTTCATCAAATACAACATGTCCGCAATTCCACCTTGGCTAAGCTTTCTGAGCTTCGGAAATCTCATGGAGCTCTTGAATCTCCCGTGTTGGATATGCACACGAATTCTTCCTTGAAAGAGGAAAAGCGAGGTGAACTGTCCTTTGTCATGAAACCTTACACAAGTGATAAGAAGGAATGGACCGAAGAAGCTATTAGTACTTGACTTGGTCATCAGGAGTCTCATTTTGAGCTTCATCCCAAGCCAAATCATACAAAGATTTCCTATGCTAGTTGTGAGCTTGGAGTTAAAGTTGTCACTTGGTGGCATGTATGTGTTACGGGCATGGCCATATCCCATGGTAAGTTTTATTGTAGTATTCTAACAAGTGGATAAAGTGTGAGGGTTAAAAGAGTGTAAAGAAGGAAAGGATTACCTTTGTTACGGGCATGACCATATCCCGTGGTAAGTTTTACCGTAGTATTTTATACACATGGATAAAGTCATGCCCGTAATAGTATGGGACAACTTTGTTGACATTTTTAAGAAACAATTTCTCCAACCTCCATTTGAGACTGACACAACGCAAAACTTACCCTTTCTAGTTGAAAATTTTCTTCTCTTGAAGACTATGTTCATTATGCTAGGACCCAATTCCAAAAATCGGGTCTCCAAGGTGACAAGTGGTTTATTGCTTGCTTATTACATGGCATTCCTAACACCGATTATCATTGGATAGTCCATGATAAGGAGCCTATTGATCTTGAGTTATCGAAATGTTAATTTTTCAAGAATTCAATTACTTATCTTGGACATTTGATCACTGAATGAGGTCTCCAAATTGATCCTTCTCGAATAGGGAAAGTCAAACTATGGCCTACCCCTAGAACCATTTGTATTCACTTTTAGCTTTTGTGGGGTTCTTACGAAAATATATATTTGTAATTATTCCCAATTGATGACACCATTTACCAACCTTTTAAAAGGTCAAATGCGTAAGTCTACAAAACCAATCTCTTGGAGTGATCATCTAGATAAGTCAGTTAGAACACTTACAGAACATGTGTGCCATGCTCATTCATTTCTCTTACAAGACCCATCTAAACCTTGTGAGGTTGTGACTGATGCAAGTGAGTATGGGGTAGGGGCAATCTTTATCAAGATGGAAAACCTCAACTCGGTGTCAATCCTTAGTTCAAAAAAACAAACTATTTTCTATTATACATACACTAAGTCATGGAGACATTACTTGTATGGGAATTGTTTTGTGCTCACTATGGAGCACAAGTCCTTGAAATATATTTTTGTGACCAACAAGACCTCATAGGTCCAAGGCATGACGGGCAGAACTCATTTAGGACTTCGATTTTTCTATACGATATCGTAATGGATCCATGAACACAATCGATGATGCATTGAGCCGTATTCATGAAGTTAACATGCTTAGCTTCACTGAAATTAAATTTGATCTGTATGAACAACTTCGAGGAAAGGACCTTCATGACAATTATTTTGGAAAATTCTAGGTTAGAGTTGAATCTGGAACAAATGCCATAAACTTCATCCTCGAAAGGAACCTTTTACATTGCTAACGGTTTGCTCTATCGTGATGGTTAGGTTTGTGTCCCTAATTTGTCTGAGGTGAAAAAGATAATTCTTTTTTAATGTCATGATGCACCCTTAGCAAGGCGTCACGGGATACATCGTACACTCGTTTTTATCTCTACTCAATTTTTTAGTCGTCTCAAAGAACTCTTAGGTTCTGATGATAATTTAGTTTCCATTAAAACTCTAGTCTATACATTTGAGGATTTGTCATCTAAACCTCATAAGCCAGAAATAGTTCTCGATTCAAAAACTAAACGACCTAGATTCTCCTTCATGTGGCCATTGGCTTCTCATATCAAGTCCAACTTGAATTCCACTTGATGTTGAATAACAAGTGCTACGAACACTCTTCCCTTATGAATCCTACATCAACTTCTTCATTCCTCCATGATGGAATGGTGCTTAGAGGTTGATGTGTTTCCAAACAATGGATCTCGTTGTTGGCAAAGTACATGAACATGTTCGCGTTCACAAGTGGAAGGATTGCGCATTCCACTTGTAGATTCCTTTTATAATCTTGCGATTTTAGGCAATTAATAGAAACTTGATACACTAATATCACATGTTTTAAATAGCATATAAAATTTGCTGATTTTTTGAGATTTAAAATTGTTGAAATGATAATTTCGAAATAGAATAGTTTTTCGATAAATGTTTAAACAGTGACGGTTTGCAGATATGAAATGTAGTTAACTTAAAGAAAATCACAATGTCATACATATCCTCTTAATCTCGAAGAAATATAATAGGATCTAATGAGAACTATAAAAAGATACAATAAGCCAAATGGGAGAGATTAAGTTAATCAGAGATTAGTGAGCTCTAGGAGGACAAAATCTATTCGCTCCAAACTCTAGCACGAAGAAGAAAAGCATAACACTACTTTTATGCTTCGTTATCCAAATGTTTTTGCTTATTTATAGTTCTAGTCTACCCTAGAGCTAGATAGTTCTTTGCGAGGTGTTGTTTCCGTTTATCTTTGTGGGGGTCTTCTATCCCTTGGTACTTGTTTTGTAAAATCTCTCTCAACCTAATGAGTTAGAATCTTGGTTGCGCCCACCATTGTGGAGTGTTTGGTTAACAAGGGTTTAAATGGTGTACACGACGAGCAAGGGGGTGAGAGTGGGATTGGTATTGAGCTACGACAGAAACATTCAAAGGTTAACAATGATAAGTGTGCTTGTTGTGCTGATTGTGATGAATAGAGGAGGTTAAGAACTTGGTTGGTATAAAGTTAGTATTCGACCAATTGTTTGCATCCAAGATGGTGACGATGCCAAGTGATCCCAAAATGTGGAGTCGAAGAAAAACTATAAACAAACATCATGATGGTTGAATTCTAAGTGGTTTGTTGGAGGGATCAAGTACTTTGTGGAACCAACCTCGATTATTGCATGGATGTAAAGTGGAATAGTCATTCATATTTTAATTGTAGAGTTATGGTAATCTAAGAATATGTTCACCTTGGTTTTGATTTCGACGTTGAGTTCGTAACTGAATGCATCTGTGAATAAGAGAGGGATGTCATGAAAACCAAACTAACATGGGATACGTGTTGGTTCCATTTGCTAGAATGATTGCCTTGTCATTCTCTCAATTGAAGTCTTCAACGAAGGCATAGTTACATTTGAAACGATCAACAAAACTATTGTCGAAGATGGCAACATTGAAACACTTATCTTGTTGAGCACGTGTGGATTCTTCTATTGTCATTAGGAGGGGGAGTTCCTAGTGTAGGAGTTGTTAAAGGGGAGAGCTATTTGAAGGATTCCTTCGACTAATTAACTCCCACACATGTCTCTAGAAATTCCCATTCATAGTTCACACTGAAAACTTAAGTTCTTCATATATATACTTGGGCTTGGAGGGTTCACACTACGTCAACCCCATGGGCCTTTCCCTTTTTAGTGTGCCCTATGTACATCAATCACAACTATACCCCCAAATGATAGATAGACAACATTCTTTTGGGACATTGCATTGACCACTACACAATGTAAAGGGGGTTGTATTACATATTATGAAAAATAAATGTGGTTCGACATATGTCAACTATAGGTTAGTATGTTTGATGAGTAAGAATGGGTGATGGCCTAAAACTAAATACAATAAAAGAATATCACAAAAGCTCATTAGAATCCCCCCCCCCCAACAAATTTGATTTACAAAATCATCATATATACGTACGTGACGACGCTAAGCCCATAGTATGTTAATGCACATATGTGTATGCATGCATGTATGCGATGAGTGAGACCCATACGAGAAAAGAGAATGAAAGAATTTATCCCACATACAAAGGAAGGCACATAGATTGAGCCAGATATATGAGTAAGTGGAAGAGAGAAGACTTCATCCCGGGTGGTTCTGTACCTGTAACCCTCACAAGGGGGGATTTGGAGGCTGTGTGGAGGCATGGCTCCGCTGGGCTAAGGACCGGCAGGCGGCGCATCTGAATGGGCGCGCCCGCTCCAAGCAGAGAGTGTCGGTGGGCGTCTCGCCGGAGGGTGAGGCGTCCGGCGCCTTGAAGTGGTGGGGTACCGCGTGTAAGGCCGGCGACGGAGCAGCGATCACCCCCCTCTCTCGGCGGTGGAGGGACCACGCTGCCCTTGCGCCCCTGCTGACCATCCTCTCAGAGCCGCCACTGTCCACCGCAGCCTCCCTCCAAAAACTTTTTTGTTCATAGCGAGCGCACTGTCCACCGCGCAGCCAGCGATCATCATGACCCCCCCCCCCCCCCCCCCCCCCCCCTCTCGGCGGTGGAGGGACTACCACCGCACTGCGTCCCAGGCCGGCGATCACCCCCCTCTCTCGGCGGTGGAGGGACTGACCATCCATCCCTCTTAGAGCCGCCACTGTCCACCGCAGCCTCCTTTACCCAATAAAACCTTTTGATACATGAATTAAAACATGTTCGAGTAGGCAACGGGAATGACTCTCAGCCTCTCCCATTACCCCAAAAACCTTGTCACATGGACATGGTTTAAAACATTAAAATTATCAATTTAATGGTTTTCTAAATTCGAGTAGGCATCTAAAATGGTGTCACAACCAAGAATGTTGAGTAGGACCATTGGGGGACTTAAACCAATTTGTGTACCAAGGACGATCTCATACAATTCACCCTTCTATGTGTAGTATGGTTTGTGATAGGTTTTGATCCTCTTTCCAGAAGATTAAGATCGAATCGGAAATACACAGTAAGTACCGTGGAAAACAAAAAATAGCAAAATGAACAAGGTACACAGTTTTTACATAGAAACCCTAAACGGGGAGAACCACAGGAGAACAGATCTTCACTATACAGTGGGTATACAAGATTACAACACGCTCATTCAATGTAGAGTGTAACAGCCATGCAGGGCTCTTGACGTCTAAGCTCACTCAGCTTTGGCATCGTTCCCCCTCGCTCACGTAGTCTCTCTTCCCTGTCACACACTCTATATACAACAGAGGCTCACAACAACTCTATCTGTTCTGCCCACACACTGTTTCATCAAACTATGTTTTGCCCTATGTGTATTTATACTTATACATTGTATGAGCTATTTACAAATGTAGTCCATACTACTATCATTATACTTTTTTTTCATTGAAAGATTTTCTTCAATAGTATTAAACCATCGAGAAAGTACAAGTAAAAGTTATTTGCTCGTAGGCTTACAACGTAATTTATGTACACCTAAACTTGTACGTACAAAAACAACTTATATAGGGTTGTTGAGCCTTAAATGATACATTAACGTGTTGATTTTACATCAAGAAAGGGTCCATGGAAGATGATAATTCCATTGAGGTCTTTGGTTTGTCATTACAAAGAGAGGCACCTTCCTCCATAAGTGAAGAAGCTTCATCCTTCTTTTATGAATATTTTCTGGAGAACCAAACATGTTATCTATCATTATATTGATAACAATATCAATCAATCAATCGACTGGTCAATTCGACTAGCTGACTCTTATATCGATTGTCTGGTCGGTGTTGTCGTCAACCATCCAGTTGGCCCGACTAGTTGGTCTTGTCCTTGACTTGGATCTTCTGTATACTGTCCATAGGAGGGACATTTCCTAACTGTTGAGAGACAAGCTCAACATCGGCCGGATCAGTATTGGTACGCAGACCGGTGCGTAGGAAGGCCGGATTGGTGCAGAAACCGGGAGGCCATCAGAAAGATATTCCACAAGGAATATATTTGGGAGTTAGTGTAGGGGCTCCTTAATGAACATTGAAGTACTGTCAGTCCGAAAAGGACTTGTATAAAAGTGTTCATTGAACACACACGATACACAGATTGAGTATTATTTTTGAATAGTGTTTTGGTTTTTTACTCTCTCTCTCCCGTGCATACTGTGCAAACCTAAGCTTTCCATTAAACCTGCGTTTTCTGTTGTTCGGTTTCCTATATTGCTTCCGCACGCCATTCTTTTCATGGTATCAGAGCGCGAGGGTTGAGAATCTCTGTAGTTGACATTGCTTGAAGGAAAAACTAACGAAGAAGAACAAGAAAACCGATGGACAAAGGAATGGCTAGCTCACTTCCAACGGAGAAGCTCGACAGAACCAACTACGCATCTTGGTCCTACAAGATGCACCAGTACCTGCTTGGGCACGATTACTGGAGCTATGTCGAAGGAGCGAATGACACGACACCCGAATCGACACACAAAGACTTCCCGGCGTGGGAACAATCGGCGAGCAAAGTACTGTACTGTTTCGCGTCTTGTGTGGGCAAATAGCTATTAAGCTACGTTCGGGATGCAAAAACGCCGAAGGGTGCGTGGGAAAATCTACACCGCGAGCACCACAACCAGGAAGCTTCTGCTCCAAAAGGAGTTGAGCAACCTACGACAACGCGATTTGTCAGTGGCTGACTATACCTCGAAGATCAAGGACGTATGCGACTCCTTATTCGACTTACAGTCGATGCTCCTGGTAGAGGAGAATCACGCGGGTGCGTCAACGAGCACGTACACCGACAACAAGATGCTGTACATGGAGGGAGATAGGCCCCGTGGAGGACGAGGTGAGTCGGTGCGCAATGGAGGCGACCGACGAGATCAAGGAAGGAGGACCCCGAAATGGTGCCGACAGCAATTTCGGTTTGGAGAGGAAACCCGCCACGGAATGCTGGTACTGTGGCAAGAAAGGCCACAGGGAGAGTGAGTGCTGGAAAAAGCGCGTCAAGTTGGAGAGGACCGGCTCCGGATCTAGTTCCGGACATATCGACAAAGGAAAATGGCAGTGATCGCACTACACCGAAGGATCCGGACCCGGTAAGAAGCACGAGGCAAACTCGATGAAGAAGACCACTTCCAAATCGGAGGAAGTGTGGTACGTTGATTTTGGTGCATCAAATCACATGACGAGCCACAAAGAGTGGTTCTCCTTCTTGGAGAAACCGGAACAACCGGGAGTTGGAGAAACCGGAGACGACATTCCTCACCCAATCGTGCATGTCGAAGAAGTTCCCCTGAGCCACGTCGGACAGAGGGGGAAGCTGATGAACGTGTTACACGTTCCGACTATCACGAAGAACCTGGTGTCGGTCGGACATATCGTCGACCACGGAATGCAGGTGCAGTTTACGCACCTCAGGTGCTTCATCGAGGAGGAGGGCCAGATTATCGCGCAAGGGTGCAGAGATGGGAGGATGTTCATCCTCGACACTAATGACGTTGGCACCGCCTTGTTCGCCAAAGGACAGAAGGTCGAATCGGACATCGACCTGTGGCACAAGCGGATTAGCCACGTCAATTACTGGCGGCTTCAAGACTTGCAAACGAAACAAGTTGTTTTCGGTTTGCCGAAGTTTAGTGGGCGGAAGGCCCAAGTATGTGAAGCCTGCCAACTCGGGAAGCAACATCGGCTTCCATTCCCCGCCAAACAAAACCGTAGCCATAACAAGCTCGACATTGTCGTAGTGTAATTCGTACACTACGTGAAAAATTACATTTTTGGTCTCTTCGGATAGGACATGGTACCCGGTGAGAACCGGTAAGGACCGAAACCGGCAAGGAGACCCGGCAAGATCCGGATGAAGAAGGCCGGTGAGAGTCGGTGAGAAACAGACGAAGAGATTGGTAAGGAGGTCCCGGTAAGAACCGGACAAAGAAAACTATCAAGCACTGGATGAAGCAGAACCGGAAAGAGCCGGATGAAGAAGGCCGGTGAGAGTATCTCACCGGATGAAGATACGTTGTCGTAGTGTATTTCGTACACTACGTGAAAAAGTAAAAATAATATAAATGATTTAATTACATATAAATAAATAAAATAAGAATATCAAAATATTTATCACGTGCATAGGGCAGGATTCGAACCCTGTACCTCCACGTAACCAAACCTCAACTTTACCATTATGCTACCTTATCTTTAGTGTTCTACAAATAGATTTAATAACTATAAGTGCTTTATTTGCACCTACCTTTATTAAAAGGTAAATCGTGCATTTTTAGAGTGTGTGAATATTTTATAGAAAAAACGCAAGCAACTAAAAAGTGACTCGTGCACATCTAGCGTGCATGAGCACTATATTTAGCAAATAAAAGCAAGGATTAGAAAAGCATCACATGCATATTTAGTGTGCATGAACATATTAAAAAAAAAAAGCATGTAGCTATGCTTAGTCTCTCCCATCACTACATAAGGATGGGGAGCACAATGTAATAGTGTGAAAAATATTTGGGAAATTGGATATATTTCCTAAAACACCAACAATCAATAAAATATACTCGTGGGATTCACGAAGTTTAAGATAATCTATCTCTTTCAATCTAAATTCATATTCTTACATAAATATTGATTAATGTAATACTTGTGGGATTCACAAGGTTTGATCTCTTTTCTCAATCTACTCTAATCTATTCTAAATTATTTCAATTTATTACTACGATTTAGATAAACTAAAACAATTATACTTGTGGGATTCACAAGTTTCTATATCTCTTTCTTATAATCTATTCATATTCATAACTAGATTAGCCTCAAATTCTTCCTCCTCCTAGTCCAAAACCTCGGCGGTTCCCACCCGACTCACGCAACGATCCGGAGCCGAAAGGCACGACAACGTATTTGTAAATAGAAGAAAGTATAAAAAATATATATATAACATGCATAGGGAAAGATTCGAACCTTGCACCTCCATGTTAATAATGTTAAGCCTTATCATTATAGTAGGGTATTATGAATTTTAAAGTTATACTAAACTTTATTCCATGTAAAATTTCTAGACATGCATGGTACAAAAGTTATTCATGCATAGACACTCGAGTTAAAAAGAAAAGATGAGATATAAAGCTAATCATGCACATGCAGTGTACATGAAAACTAAAGATAGAAAAAGTATGATGCTTGCATGTGATAAACTGAGACTCTTTCAACACTATATAAGGAAGAGAGAAAGATGTATAGAGGTTGTTGATTATTTTACAAGGGTTGATTAATATAAGATAATTGTGGGATTCACGAATTTGCTAACTATTCTCTCTTAATTTGATTACTCACTAATACACTATACTCGTGGGATTCACGAAGTTTTCATATTTTTCTTTCTTACAATATATTTCATATTCTTAATTGACTTAGAAATTTCTTTCCTCTTAGTCCAAAACCCCAGCGGTTCCCACCCGACTCACGCAACGATCCGGAGCCGAAAGGCACGACACAAGTGGTGAACCCGACGTGAACACGGGTGGCAAGGAGATGGAGAATCAACCGGAGGCTAACAACATGATGATGATGTTCGAGCGGATGCTTCAAGAACAACGTGCGATGTCGGAGATAGCGGCGACAGTAGAGCGGCTCGTGCAACGGATCGGGCAATTCAACGGGAAGGACGTATTGCGCTATCTTCGGGACTACAAGGCAGAAATGCTACGGTGTGGGATTTCGGAAGGACTGCAAGTGGCATCCTTCAACCGGGTGGCTACCGACGGGCTTCAAGCAAGTATCCACGGGCTACGACAACAAAATCCGACATGGGAAGCGTTTGAAGAGGCGCTAAAGACCACGTTCGCTATCGAGGACTCCTCCAAGGCAACGCGGAGAGGATTCGAGGATTGGGTGGAAACGCCGGACAAGGGTATGAAGGTCCTCGATGTGTTTTCGGCATTCGAAAGTCAGTTCGGGAGGTTGTTTGCGAGAGATCAAGCTATCCTCGCACCGGACAAAGTTATCATGTTCTTACGAGCCGTAGACGTCCGAGACCGGAAGGATCTTGGAGTGCTTCTAGAGAACAAGACTACCGAGAGTGGCCTCACCGAAACATGGGAAAGCGTGCGGGATATCGTCGCGCGATATACAAAGAGGGGGCAATGGCTTGCCAATGAAGAAAAGAGGGTTTCGGAACCGATTCCGAAACCGAGATCCGGTTTGGAAGACCATCAACCGCGGGCTCGGGAAGCTACGACTGAGAAGGGAATCGACGCAACTACGGTGGAGCAGTTGCTGAAGGAGATGGAGAATCTAAAAATTGCGATGGTGAAGAAGTCGGATGACCGTCCCACAAGTTCCAAGTATATGGATCGTCGATGCATATGGTGCGATAGCACCGAACATGATCGGAGGGATTGCGACGAGCACAAGGAAGCGCTACGACAGGATCTTATCTACTACGAGGGAAATCGGACTCATTCGATGGACTCTCGGAAGTCGCTCCGACCGAACTTCCGAAAAGGCGGCATAAAGAAGGTCCTAGAGGAGGAAATAGCGGCGAAGAACAATTACGCGACAACCACGGGAATACGTGTCGGGGAGTCATCGGGAGCAACGGTGTCTTTTTGGCCGGAAGTGCTAGAAAACACCGAGAAAACCGACTCTAATGAGATCCGAAGCACCGCAGAAGGCATTCGGGAAGCTACGGGAGGGGAGTGCCCCGTCGATAAGAATAGCGTGTTTGCTTTATGCGAATTGCATGAAGTGTATGTAGATGAGAAGCGACGGCGCACGGATGAGGAGGCCGGTCCATCGAAGACACTGGAAAGCTGGAAAAGAAAAGAAAAGATGATTCCAGCATTCAAGCTCGCCTTGGACATCGAACAACAAACGGACTTGAAAAAGGTGTTCGAGGAGAGAATCCTCGATAGCCGGGTAGATTTTTCGCTTCGAGAATTACTCGGAATAACGAAGGAGTTCCACGATCTTCTTGTGGATCTCGTGAAGAGAAAAAGGCAAAGTACGGAGGAGAACGCTCCCAGGGTGAATGCAAATACTGTTCTAATGAATGACACCGAATTGGAGGACGAAATACCGAATTCTCACTACACAAAGCCACACTGGGCACGCGCAACTACGGAGACTCCAGTCCAAATCGGTAACATCAAAGAGCCGGTGCTAGCATTGATTGTGTTGAGAATCAAGCTCAACTTGGTCTAGTGTGTGAACTCACCTTGAGAGTGAAGAGACACTCCAACGGTCAAGAGTCACCATTATGTCACCACTGTGTATTCTAGCATTTAGTATGAGTCATAGAATCATATTCTATGACACATAACTTATGAGCTTTCACATTCCCCATGCTCCATGAGCTTTGTAGTTAATGAAGAGAGAGGGTGACTACATAAAGCACCCTCCTCCCACCTTGTATAGAGTTGAGTCTTTCTCCTTTGCAAATATACTTTACCTTGCGTATTCTCTGTGTATTACTCCTTCTCTCTCTCTCTCTCTCTCTCTCTCTCATACACACACAGTTCACACCTATTCCGCTTCACAAGAATCCATCTCTTGATTCTTTACATGGTATCAGAGTGATTTGGTAGCTCGATCTAGCCCATTCGCCTCATCGTGATCGTGTGTTGTGCTCCACGCTGACGACCAAGAACTGGCTCATCGCTATCGTAGCTTCGCTACATAGCTCGCATTCGAAGAGAGAAAAAGAAGAAGAATCGACATAATGAATACTCAAATGGGGAGCGCTCTCCCTACCGAGAAGTTGGATCGAAACAACTTCGCATCTTAGGAGTACAAGATGCACCAATACCTTGTCGGACAAGGCTATTGGAGCTACATCAAAGGAGCACATGAAGACCGACCCGCCGAAGCGGCTCCTGGATACGTGACATGGGAGCAAGCCGCAAGCCGCGTGATGTATTGCTTGGCGACATGTGTTCATGATCACATGCTCGGCTACATTCGTGAAGCCAAGATGCCGAAGGAAGCGTGGGAAAATCTACGAAAGATTTTCGCCGCCAACACGATCGCGAGGAAGCTTCAACTCCGCCAAGAGTTGAACAACATTCAACAAAGGGACATGTCCATCACGACATACACCTTGAAGATCAAGGAGCTTTGCGACTCGCTCAGCTCAATAAGCGTAAGTATAGATGATGATGAGATGGTGCAAATATGCCTCGGCGGCCTCGCACCACGGTTCGGCGCGATGCGAACCGCCGTTCTAGCACGGGAGAAATCTCCATCCTTCTTCGAGCTCCAATCAATGCTATTGGTCGAAGAAAACCACGTGCGTACAAGGAGCAATGAGTCGGAAGGCCACATGCTCTACACGCACTCTAATGGAGGAAGAGGACGCGGACGAGCGAGAGGCCGATTCGGCCAAGGACAAGGTGGACGAGGTCCGACCTACAACAACAACTCCCAATTTCGGCTGCAAAACGGAGGCCAACGAGGAACCTTCGCAAGAAGGGGGAGCTTCCAATCCGGCCCGAGCCGTCAAAATGCAACCGAATGCGGATATTGTGGAAAGCTCGGCCACCACGAAGAAGAGTGCCGAAAGAAGATGCGTGAATCGACTTCCACAAGCCGACAACTCACAAATTACGCACACAATTCTGACTACGAAGAGTATAGCGGAATGTACGGGAACAACTCCGACTACAAAGGCGGAATGTACGGGAACAACTCCGACTACAAAGATCGTGGCGGAATGTATGCATGGAACTCCGACCGTGGCGGAATGTTCATGATGAAACATAGAGCAAACTCTATGTCGGCCTCTACCTCAACTAGTGCCCTCAATCCGGAGGAAGTATGGTTTGTAGACTCCGGAGCCTGAAACCATATGACATCCCATAAAGAATGGTTTCTCGAACTTCGAGAGCCGGAGCGACCCGGTTATGTCGAAACCGGAGATGACACTACGCACCCGATTCGGCACATCGGCAATGTTCCGTTCGACGAAAGAGGTAAGCAAACATATATTAAAAATGTCTTGCATGTTCCCACCATCACAAAGAATTTGGTCTCGGTCAGCTAAATGGTTGAGCAAGGGATGCAAGTACGATTCGACCAAGAAGGGTGCTTCATCGAAAAAGAAGGCCGGATCATCGCACGCGGAAGAAGAGAGGGCTGGATGTTCATTCTCGATTCGCACGAAATGAAATCCGCCATGTTCGCGAAAAGCACGAAAGCCGACTCCGACATAGAGCTATGGCATAAGCGAATCGGCCACATCAATCTCAACAAACTCAAAGCAATGAGATCGAAAGGAGTCGTTATCGGACTCCCGACATTCAAAGAGAAGGAGATTGAAGGTGTATGCAAAGCGTGCCAATTCGGCAAGCAACACTAACACCCATTCCCGAAGGAGCGGAATGTGAGCAAAGGCGTACTCGACGTAATTCATTCTGATGTATGGGGACTGGCCCAAACGGCGACATTCGGCGGATGCTGATATTACGTGCTCTTCATCGACGACTTTTCTAGGCACACTTGGATCTATCCGATGCGGCAAAAGAGCGAAGTGTTCGGACACTTCCAAAAGCTCAAGAATGAAGTCGAGAAAGCCATGGGCCGACATGTACGATGCCTTCGATCGGATGGCGGCAAGGAGTATTTCTCGGATGATTTCACGGCGTATCTCTGAAAGGAAGGAATTCGGCGAGAATTCACTTGCCGACACACTCCGCAACAAAACGGAGTAACCGAGCGCAAAAATCGGCACATCCTCGAAGTAGCGCGGGCCATGATGAACGAGAAGCATATGCCCAAGTCATATTGGGCTGAAGCGGCAAATATGGCTGTCTACCTAATGAACCGGTGCACAACATCTGACGTGCACGAGGTCACTCCGCACGAAAGATTCTTTGGAAAGAAGCCGAACCTATCACATGTTCGGATATTCAGCTCCATTGCGTACGTGCACATCCCCGATGAGAAGTGTGAAAAGCTCGACCCGAAGTCGGAGAAATGTATCCTCGTAGGATACTCACTGGAGCAAAAGGGGTACAAGTGCTACAACCCCTCAACTCGAAAATCTTGGGTAAGTCGAGACGTCGTCTTTGACGAGTTCGCATCCTAGTACGCACCAGAGACAACTTCGCCTCCGACTCCGCTCGACCCAGAATCCACCGAACAAGAGATAGAGGATGAAGATCATCTTACGCGCATGTTCGAAGAAAGTACGATCACGACCCGACTGAGCGGACCACAAGAGCCTTTGAGCGATCAAAGCACATCACGGCCTAGCCCGAAGATGGACAAAGGCAAGGCGAAAATGGCGGAATACGAAGACGATCGCTTCACCGACAATGAGTCAACTCACTCACTCGACAGTGAGTTCGACGGTTTCAAGGTACCAATCGGAGCAAAGAAAGCCCTCATCTCTGCAAATGAAAAGCTCCGCCGATCCACTCGGGAAAAGAACCCCGTAAGCCGATTCGGCTACAATGATTATATGGCGCACCATTACGCCTTTATGATGAAGGTAGCAACAGTACGGGAGCCGGAAACCTTTTCCGAAGCTGCGAAGGACCCGCGATGGATCGAAGCAATGACCGAGGAGATGCAGGCACTACGGAAGAACGAGACATGGGATCTCGTTCCCACAAAAAGGCGATCGTATGCAGATGGATCTACAAAGTGAAGTACAACGCGGACGGTTCCGTCAACCGCTACAAAGCTCGACTCGTAGCGAAAGGATACGCTCAGACACATGGCGTCGACTACGAAGAAACCTTTGCACCGGTGGCAAAGATGACGACGGTGCGGACCGTAATTGCGATTGCCGCGGCGAAAGGGTGGCACCTCCATCAGATGGACGTCAAGAACGCCTTTCTACAAGGCGAATTAGAAGAGGAGGTGTACATGATCCAACCACCCAGCTTCAACTCGAGCACCCATCCGAAAGCTGTATGCCGACTCAAGAAGCCACTCTATGGCCTCAAGCAAGCACCGCGTGCTTGGCATTTGAAGATAACGCAATATCTTCATCAAATCGGCTTCCGTATGTCAAAATCGGACAACTCCCTCTACATACGAAGCGATTCCGCAAATCCGATCGTCATCATTTTATATGTGGATGACCTAGTCATTGGAGGTGAGCATCTCGTCGAAATCAGTAAGGTCAAATCCCTCCTTTCCGACAAGTTCAAGATGATGGACATGAAGGAGCTCCACTACTTCCTCGGCATCGAGGTAATTCGGACTCCGGCCGGAATCATGATCTCTCAACGGCACTACATCCTCAACTTGTTATACAAGTTCGGGATGGCTGAGTGCAAATCCGTGGCAACCCCGCTCGATCGTAATCTCAAACTAGATGCGAACTCCGGCACCAAAGCGTGTGAGCCGACTCAGTATCGGCAACTCATCGGGAGTCTCCTCTACCTCACGATCACTCGACCCGATCTCAGTTATCCGATCGGTCTCCTTAGCCAATTCATGCAAACACCGGGTGATACTCACTTGGATTGCGCTAAGTGAGTTCTGCGATATGTGAGCGGCACAATGGATTGCGGCATCCTCTACAAGACTGCAATGCCAATACGATTCGAGGGGTACACCGACGCCGATTGGGCCGACTACAAAGCCAATAGAAGATCAACCTCCAGATTTGTTTTCTCCCTCGGCAGCGGAACAATATCTTGGAGTAGCAAGAAGCAGCCTACGGACCGGAGATCAATTTGATGTCCAAGGAATTCTATCGGAAGGGTAAGTGGCCTATTAACACGAATCATGGGTGGAAGATCCGGGCGGCCACTAAAGCAACGGAAGATCTATTTGCGGCTTGTCCGGATGTGACGGTGAAGATCGGGGATGTCGAGATCGACCAAAATTTCTTCGTACAAGACGAGGTCTCACACTCCGTGATCCTCGGGCAACCTTTTATCACGACATCATGGATGGAGACGAAGGTGCTCGATAGCGGTGCGGCTTTTGCGCGAATTCGGAGCCAAAACGGAGGGAAATCCGTCCAATTCCTAACGGTGCCGGCAAATCATGAAAGGAACAAGAGAGAGCTCTTGTTCCAAACAAGAATGGATTTTTAGAGCGGATTGTTGCGGAGTGGGGAAGTGATAGTCCGAGAAGCCCTGATACCCCACACAGGAAGAAACTTCTCGGTCCAAAACAAGTACGAATCGGTCCGGATGGGGCATCCACGTACACGGCCGTAACCGGAGGAATGAAGAAAGAATACCGAAAGGTGGAGGATAAGTTACGGTCGGCATCAATAATAAATGAAGATGAAGAAATCATGGGAATAGTCGAAGAAGTGTTCTATGGGAGCACACTACAACGGCTTGAAGAGCTCGCGGAAGATACAAGCCAGGGAAACTGGGTAATTCTGGTGGAGTCGGTTGAGATGTACGAGATCATTGTGAAAATGGGGCCGGATGCGCTCTGCAAAGAAGAAGCAATGGTAAGTACGAAATACAAGACCGTGGAGAAGAAAGTGAAACCGGCCGCGGGACCGTTACCCGCAGATAGCGAACAAAGGAGGAAAGAAGTCTCGGGGGATCCGACACTTCGGAAGTCCATGGATATCGGACATGCCTTCACGGATGAGACCCGGAAGAAACTTCTGATCGGTGGAGGTGGGTTCCTATTAAAGAATGAAGAAGAACGATTTAGTGGGATGCTAGAGCGACATGGGAGAGCATTTGCATTTACATCGAAAGAAATAAGATGTGTTGACCTGAAGATAGTGGAGCCGATGGTGATCTTCACGATTGACCATGTGCCGTGGAACCTGAAGCCGATTCCGGTGCCACGGGTGCATATTCCGAAAATCATCGACTTGCTTAAGGAGAAGGTGGCAATGGGGATTCTAGAGCCATGAAATGCTCCGTACTCAAATCGATGGTTTACGGTTCCGAAGAAGAATGGGTCACTCCGATTTATTCAAGATTTGCAACCGGTGAACAAGGTCACGATCCGGAACTCCGGAGTCGGTCCGATAGTAGAAGAATTTGCAGAAGCATTTGCCGGTCGCGCGATATACTCCATCGGAGACCTATATTCCGGATATGACCATTTCCAACTAGCTGTGGAGAGCCGAGACATCACTACCATGCGAACACCGATAGGATTAGTCCGGATGTGTACGCTACCACAAGGCGCGACGAACTCAGTTGCACATATGATGAATGCGATGAACAAGGTGCTCTGGGATTGCATACCGGAGATAACGATGCCGTTCCTAGATGATATTCCGATGAAAGGGTGTGCGGTGGAAGAAAAAGAGGAAGCTATGGATGAACGGGGATGCCGAAGGTTTGTAGTCAATCATATCCGTGATTGTGAGAAAGTGTTACGGAAGTTAGAAGATGTGCATCTACCACTTTCCGGAGAGAAATCGGCATTCGGACAAGAAGAAATATTGGTAGTCGGACATCTATGTGGGCCCTACGGCCGAAGACCGTCACCAACCAAGATCGATGTGATTCAAGCTATGAAAGAAGTATGCGAGTCACAATCCGAAGTTCGAAGGTTTCTTGGAGCATGTGC
Source organism: Azolla caroliniana (assembly GCF_043228905.1). Classification (NCBI taxonomy): domain Eukaryota; kingdom Viridiplantae; phylum Streptophyta; class Polypodiopsida; order Salviniales; family Salviniaceae; genus Azolla; species Azolla caroliniana. Next base: position 8,106,796 of record NW_028230442.1, on the reverse strand, counting down.
ATTCTACCACATATGGATTCCGCACTATGCACATATAGGGGACCCACTCTATCACTTGTTGCGGAAGGGTAAGAAGTTTGAATGGAAACTGGAGCATACCAAAGCCGTGAAGAAGCTCAAGAAATCACTACGGAGGGCAGAAGCACTAAAGAAGCCGAACTATGACCAACCGATCATAGTAACGGTTGACACAAGTCCAACTGGAATCGGATGGGTCATCAATCAAGCCGATCCGGAAGGTTCGCGATATCCGATCTGATTCGGAGCAAAGGTTCTCAACGAAAGGCAACACGGATATGCACAAGTTAAAAGAGAATTATGGGGAGTCGTGTCGGCAATCAAATCAGATCGAGATTATTTGATCGGAGCCGAAGTAGTGATCGAAACGGATTGTCTTCCGATACTCGGGATGATGCGGTGTTGCACGATACCGGATGTGGCTATGCTAAGATGGATTGCATATGTTAAGTCACTTAATCCGGAGGTAAGACACATCTCCGGAAAAGACAACATTGTAGCGGATATGCTATCAAGGGCGCGGTTCGGAGATGACATAACTGAATCCGATAATGAAGAAGTTTCCGAAGACTACTTTGCTTCGGAGCACATATGCCGGGTGGACGTAATCCAAGAATTCCGGGAAGAAGAATATGAGGGAGAAAGCTTGTTGATCGGGAAAATGCTACAAGAAATCGAGGAATCATCGGACAATAAAGAGAAGAGAGCCGAGGTCCGAAGTAAGAAACGGCAAGTCCGAAAGTTCTTCTTGAAAAATGGGTTTTTATGGAGGGAGCCGAAAAGACCGGGTGGCATACCACTTCGAGTAGTCAGGACAAAAGAGCAATGAAACCAGGTAATGTCCGAATTTCATGAATCTGATTGGGCTGGACATCGGGGAACATGGGCAACATTTGGGAAGATCAAGCAAAGATATTGGTGGAAGAATATGTACAAAGATGTCTCGGAGTTCATGGAAAGCTGCGAGAAGTGTCAAATCTACTCCAGAGTTTGACACCGAGATGAGTTACATCCGACATTCTCACCGACAATCAACTTCAAATGGATGGTCGACATTGTAGCCATGCCAACCGGGATCGGACAAAAGAAGTACTTAGTGTTAGCTCGGGAAGATCTCACAAACCAAGTAGAAGGTCGGGTGCTACGGAGGAAAACATGTTCTATGGTATGCCAATTCCTTTTGGAAGAAGTGTTTTGTAGGTACGGGTGCGTAGGACAAGTGATTGCGGATCGGGGAGAACTTGACTCTGATAAAGCTAGGGGATTCTTCGCCAAACATGGAGTTCGGTTAACACTAACAATGGCATACAATCCGGAAGCCAACGGGAAGGTCGAGCGAGGACATAGTCCGATCGTCAAAGCACTTGCCAAAGCATGCGACGGAAGGGTGATGGATTGGCCGCAGATGCTCCCGTATGCACTATGGGCGGATCGGACAACGCATAGCTCCGTAACCGGTTATATGCCGACAGAACTCATGACCGGACAAGCACCGGTAATGCCGACGGAAACCGCAATTGCGACATGGACAATGCTACCATGGAAGGAAGAGATGAGCCGGGAAGAACTACTAGCGGTCCGGATACGACAACTGGAGGGAAGACCGGAAGACATAGCAGAAGCAATACGCCGACAACAAGAAGCGCGATTCCGGAATAAAAGCCGGTTCGACACAAAGCACCGACTACGACCGTGGAAGATTGAAGAGGGAGATTGGGTGATTGTCTACGATAGTAGTTTGGATCATCAACATACAACGATGCGGAAGTTCGCGAAAAGGTGGTTCGGTCCATACGAGGTTCGGAAAGTTTTCGACAGCGGAACTTACCGACTATGTGAGTTAGATGGAACAATGCTACGAGTGCCTATAGCCGGGAAACGGGTGAAGATTTTCAAGAAGCGAACTGATGAAGAACCCTATGTGATCCTAGACAAGACAGACCAGAAGGAGCAATCGGACGAAGATCGCGGTGATGCGGAAAGTGAAGAAAGTGGATTAGAACTCATCGTTGACTTAAGGGGAGAATCGGAGGAAGCTTCGGATGAAGGTGAATAGCAAGCATCGGGGACTTCGGCACATACCGGAGGATGTGCGGGTTCGGAGGAGGCGAGTGTCGTAGTGTAATTCATACACTACGTGAAAAATTACATTTTTGGTCTCTCCAGATAGGACATGGAGTACCCGGTGAGAACCGGAAGAAGGAACTAGTAAGGACCGAAACCGGCAAGGAGACCCGGCAAGAGCTGGATGAAGAAGGCCGGTGAGAGTCGGTGAGAAACGGACGCAGAGATCGGTAAGGAGGTCCCGGTAAGAACCGGACAAAGAAAACTATCAAGCACTAGATGAAGCAGAACCGGAAAGAGCTGGATGAAGAAGGCCGATGAGAGTATCTCACCGGATGAAGAGACGTATTTGTAAATAGAAGAAAGTATAAAAAATATATATAACATGCATAGGGCAAGATTCGAACCTTGCACCTCCATGTTAATAATGTTAAGCCTTATCATTATAGTAGGGTATTATGAATTTTAAAGTTATACTAAACTTTATTCCATGTAAAATTTCTAGACATGCATGGTACAAAAGTTATTCATGCATAGACACTCGAGTTAAAAAGAAAAGATGAGATATAAAGCTAATCATGCACATGCAGTGTACATGAAAACTAAAGATAGAAAAAGCATGATGCTTGCATGTGATAAACTGAGACTCTTCCAACACTATATAAGGAAGAGAGAAAGATGTATAGAGGTTGTTGATTATTTTACAAGGGTTGATTAATATAAGATAATCGTGGGATTCAGGAATTTGCTAACTATTCTCTCTTAATTTGATTACTCACTAATACACTATACTCATGGGATTCACGAAGTTTTCATATTTTTCTTTCTTACAATATATTTCATATTCTTAATTGACTTAGAATTTTCTTTCCTCTTAGTCCAAAACCCCAGCGGTTCCCACCCGACTCACGCAACGATCCGGAGTCGAAAGGCACGACAACATTATTCATTCCGATGTATGGGGGCTGGCACAAAACGTTAGTCTTGGTGGGAGCCGATATTTCGTCTCCTTCATCGACGACTACATGCTGTTGGGAGACAGGTCCCTCCGGATGGTGCAGACCCGGTGAGGAATGCTCTCCGGATGAAGAGACATATTTGTAAATATGTTTCTGAGAGTCCATCGTGGCTACATTTGTAAATAGCCGAAAAGTCATATTAGTATAAATATGACTTAGGGCAAACTTTTAGTTGTTGTTGTCATTTCTTGTTGGTGCAAGAAAAGAGAGAGCGCGTAACTGTGTGCAGAGAGAGAGAGAGAGAGAGAAAGAGGTCGTTGCCTTTGTTGTAACCGCTGCCTGTGGCGAAGATCGTGAGCATGAGGTCGTTGCCTCTTTGAACTCACTGTTGTACATTCTAACATAGTGATAGTTTGCAGCCTGTGGGCTGCCGTGGTTTTTCCCTTAGTTTGGGTTTTCCACGTAAACATCCCGTGTACACTTCTCTTCACAGTGTCGCGCATTTATTTCCCGTTTTCTGTGTATGATTCTAAGCTCGGTTGTGGCTGAGCGTCGTGTAGAAGGAGCGTTGAGTTCCCGTCAAGTGGTATCAGAGCGAAACGACACAGAAAATGGACGAATCGTTTGGCGGCATGTTCAAGCTTACCGGCTCCAGCTATTCAGTGTGGAAGTCGAGGATGAGGGACATGATCGTGGTTAAAGACCTCTGGCTGCCGGTTCAGTTCGGGGACAAGAGACCAGACAAAATCGACGCCGCGATATGGGAGGTGATGCACATGAAGACAACGGCGTACATACGGTGCCCTCATTGACATGAGCGGCTGAGCCTGTACAACAACTTCAATGAAGAGAGCAAGGCTCATGAGCTCTGGGAGAAGATTGTCATAATGTTTCAAAACAAAAATGTTGTTAATCAGGTTTCGGTATTCCGGAAGCTAGTAAGATTCTAGTACCAAGATGGCTCCAACATGGCGGAGCACATGAATGCCTTCTAGGGGCTGATCCACCAGGCAACATAATTGGAAGTACCTCTCGCCGACGAGGTACTAGAGCTATTCCTGCTCGGTTCCCTCCCGGATAGCTGGGAGACGTTGGTTGTCACTTTGGGCAACGCCGGGCCGGAAGGAAAGCGGTTATCCCTAGCAAGAGTAAAGTCGAGCTTGCTAGATGAGGAGGCGTGTCGGAAAGATAAAGATACGAGCTCCAACTCCAAAGCGCTCCTTACCGAATCAGAACGCGGAAGACAGGGAAACCGTAGTCCCAGGCACCAAGCATACACCACTAAGCTAGGTTAGTTATTTTAGAATGCATTTTCATCATTATAATTATCTCATATCTATTTTCATACATAGCCATCATTCATCACATGCAATGCATGTGCGCCAAATGGCGATCATGCATTACATGCATGACATTACCATATGCATGGAAATACTTATAAAAAGAGGGGAAAGGAAAACAAAAAGGAAGGAATCAAGAGAGAGTGAGAAAATAATACAATCAAGTAAAGAAGACTAGCTCATTGGGTGGAGAACCTCTCGTTTCGAAGTTGATGTCGTGGGTTCAAATCAAGGGTCGATAGAGAATGTGTTCAGTTTGCGATCAAGGATTGTAAAGTTGGTAAAATATTGTCTTTTTAATATACATCATGTTTATATCATATACTCTTGCTTCTTGAATCATACTTTGTCTCAATCTTATTCTAGAATCATACTTTGTCGCAATCTTCTTTCTTGAATCATACATTGTCTCTATCTTTTATCTATGCTCTTCTCTCTCTCTCACACACACACACACACACACACACACACACACACATTACTCGTAACTCTTCTTCTTACTATCCTTAACCATTCTATCATCACCATACAAGCCTTATTAAAAGTTAAGTTTCTTCAACTCCGCTTAACCTTAGTCCCCGCGACTTCGCCGCACGAACCACAACTACCCCGACACATTTGGTGAACCCGACGTGAAGGCGGCGGACGAGGAGAAATGGAGGAGCAAATGAGGCTTATGTGTACGATGATGGAACGAGTGATGCGGGAACAAGGGATGATGACAAGCATCGACAAAGCCGTCGACAATATTCTCACACGAGTAGGAATCTTCGAAGGTATAAATTTAACAAGATTTCTGAAGATTTATAATGAAGAAATGCTTAAACGCGGTGTCAATGAAGCTACAAAAATTAATAGCTTTAGTCGCATCGCTGCGATTGGGCTACAAGAGAGGATCCAAGAGCTCTGAAGGGAGAATCAGACATGGACAACGTTCGAAAGAGCATTACTCAATGAATACAACCTCAACGATATGTCAAGGATGACAAGGCAAGCTTTCATGGATTGGGTAGAGTCTGATAAACATTTAAGTGTTTTGGAAGTATTAAAAGAGTTTTCTGAAAGATTTGAGCAATTAAATATTAGGGATAGAAATATACTAATGCTAGATAAAGTAATATTGTTTCTCCAAGCCACTAATATTAAAGACAAGAAGGACTTGGGAATGCTTTTAGAAGATCAGAATAGTCCAAGTGGACTTACCGAAGACTGGGAGGAGGTGAAAAGGGTGTGCGCCCATTTTTGCAAAAGAAAGTTATGGTTTATGGAGTTGCCCGACAGAAATGATGAAGAAATGGGGAATGAGTCAGGAGAAAAGAAAGTAGAAGAATCACTCTTACACGAATTGGTGAAAGGCATGAAAGACTTGTCGATCAAAGTGACGAAGCTAGAATCGGGACAAAGCTCGACTTCATCAAGGCAGGGAGGTGGAATGGTCCGAAGGTGTATGTGGTGTGATAGTATCGACCACCAGAAGAAAGATTGTCAAGAGCATAGGGATGCTCTTAATCATAATAAAATCTACTATCAAGATGGCAAGATTCACTCAACTGAGACTCGACAACCACTTCAACTCAACTTTGGGCGAGGAGGAATGAAAAAGCTAATGGAAGATACCGAGAGAGAAACGACGCAAGCGATACAATCCGTGGCAACCTTAGGATTGCGCGTAGAAGACTCATATGGTGGATCTAGCTTTTGGCAAGATGTGATGGATTATGCAAGAAAAGGGAAGGTTCGAGTGGATGAATTAAAAAGAGCGGGAGATGAAATACGAAACTTCACTAGATGGAATGATCCAGTAGACGCGCTATCAGCATTCGCCCAAGTGAATGCACGAGATGTGCTAGTGGAAGAGAAGCGGAAGAGAGCTGAGGAAGCTGATCCGACAAAGAGACATGAGACACGAGAACAGAAGAGAAGGGAGATGGAAAAGGGTGCTACTGAGCCGAAGGAAGCTGATAAAGTAAAAGGAAAGACATGCCCATCTTTCAAGCTTGCCTCAGACATAGAAAAAACAACGGATATAAAAAAGGTACTAGAAACAAGAATACTAAATAGTAAGGTAGAATTTACTTTAAGAGAAGTGTTGGGTATAGCAAAGAAAGAATTTCATGAAGTTATCATAGATATTATTAGAAGGAAGAGACAGGTGACGGAGGAAATTACGGGAGGGTGTGCAACAACACTTCAAGATTTGTATTCTGGCACCATCAATGCTGCAAGTGTAGAAAACCAGAATGATGTTGGCGTCCATGAAGGGGATAGGAGTCACTATACAAGGGACCATTGGGCTCGAGCAACAACGGAGGCACTTGCAAAAATTGGGGAGCAGCAAATTCCATGTATTGCTTTGATCGATCATGGATCGGAGATTAACATGATGTCATCGGAATTTTATGCTCGAGGACGGTGGCCGATCGACAAGAATCATGGGTGGAAAATAAGAGCTGCCACAGAAACTACGGAGGATCTATTCAGAGCATGTCCTAGTGTGAAGGTAACAATTGGTGATGTCTCGGTGAATCAAAATTTCTTTGTGCAGGATCGATCAACCTACCCTGTCATCCTTGGCCAGCCCTACATCACCGCAGTGAGGATGGAAACAAAGGTTATTGATGATGGTTCGGCTTTCGCGAGAATCAAGAGTCAAGATGGAAGAAAGATTGTCCAATTCTTAACCGTGAGGCCTAACCATGAAAGAAACAAAGAATGCTTGAGGGAACATCCAATTCAAGAGATGGATGAAGAGTTTTCCCAGGATTTTTAGATAGGGCTTTTACAGGTAGGGGCTGTGATAGTCCGAACATAAAAGAAAACCCCATAAATAATAATGTAAATAAAGATATTCCTTGTACAATCTCATCTAATGGTGCTACTTTTATACTAAAAGTAAATAATAATAAAATACAAAATGCTTTCGAGTACTTTAAGTGTTCTGGATTAATAGATGATGATGAAGAAATTCAGGATATGTTTGAAGAATTAAGTTTTGAAGATACAATAACTCATTTGGAAGCAATGGAAGAAGACAACGAAATCCAAGTTCCTGTCCATTCAATCAAGATGTACGAGGTCATTGAAGAATGTTAAGAAAACGTGAAGAAGGCACTCGGGCTCTTCTTTTGTATGCGCGGCGGATCGTAGTGTGCTGGATCGTTAGCGTGCTCTAAACAGACAGAGAAAGGAAAGGGGACTTACCTCTGTAGTAGCAAAATGGTTTTCTTCTATTACATGTAGAGCTCAACTTGCTCTCGTCAGTCTTCTGGTCTCTCACTCTCTCTCAGAGTTCTCTACTCACTGTATGTCTTCTTACTGCTTACTTCCTATTCACTCTCACTTACTTTTACCTAAGTCATAAGTTATTACACATGCAGCTAATTAGCTGCCAGTAGCTAATTAGCTGTCAGTCGCTAAATAGCTGTTCACTAGCTAATTAGCTGTCACTAGCTAAATAGATGTTTTACCTTTTTGTTCACTAGTAGCTAAATAGCTACTATAGCTTATTTCTCATAAGCATCGCATACCATGTTGAGCTTGCTTCTCAACACTCCCCCTCAAGCTCAACTTATTCTTGCTTGAGGTTCTCTTCAATCTTCTTTTCCATTTTGCTTTTTAGCCATCTCATCAATGTTTACAACTCCCATCATGTTCCGAAACTGTGTATGTTTTTCCACACTCAATCCCTTCGTAAGGATATCAGCAACCTGCTGATTTGTATTCACATACACCAGATCAACTTCACCTTCCATCACTTTTTCTCTAACAAAGTGATAATGCACCTCAATGTGCTTTGTTCTTGCATGGAACACTGGGTTCTTTGCAAGCTGAATGCTGCTCATATTGTCACACCAGATTGTGACAGCACCATCTATATATACTCCCAGATCAGCAAGCAGTCTTCTGATCCATACTTCTTCACATGTGGCTATTGCAGCCCCTCTATACTCAGCTTCTGTACTGGACAATGCAACAGTAGCCTGTTTCTTGCTACTCCATGAAATTCCTGCACTTCCCAAGGTAAACATGTATCCACTTGTGGATCTCCTGTCTGTTTGGCTTCCAGCCCAATCAACATCTGTATATCCTTCCAGATTTATGTCTAGATCAGCCCTGTAAAATAGTCCAAAGTTCTGAGTTGCTTTTACATACCTCAGAATCCTTCTGATGCAGTCCAAATGTGGCTTTGTTGGCTGTTGCATAAACTGGCTGACTAATCCAACAACATAGCTCAAATCAGGTCTTGTTATAGTCAAATAAATAAGGCTGCCCACCATAGACCTGTACATGTTTACATCTTCTATCTTGGCTCCCAAATCAGCCCTCAACTTGCAGTTTTTATCAAGTGGTACAACAGTAGGTTTGCATCCAAGCATACCATACTTTTTCAACATAGTTGTTGCATACTGTTTTTGCAACATACATATACCACTTTCAGATCTGATGATTTCAATACCAAGAAAATATCTCAGATCTCCCAAATCTTTCATATGAAACTGCATTTCCAGATTTTTTTCCAACTTTCTTATTTCATCCACGGAATCTCCTCCAATAATCAAATCATCTACATAAATCAGAATAATAACAATGCAATCATTTTCACTTTTTACATACAAAGAAGGATCAGCTTTTGACATTTTGAAACCAAGATTTTTCAGAGAATCTGAAAGTTCTCTATGCCATGCTCTTGGTGCCTGTTTCAGTCCATAGAGAGCTTTTTTCAGCTTACATACATAATCAGGATGTTTCTTATCTTCAAAACCTGGTGGTTGACTCATATACACTTCTTCTTCCAAGTTACCATGTAAAAAGGCATTTTTTACATCCATGTGATGCAAAATCCATTTTCTGGCTGCTCCTACAGCAAGTAGTGTTCTCAAGGTTGCCATCTTTGCAACCGGTGCAAAAGTCTCATCATAATCAATCCCTTGCATCTGAGCATATCCTTTTGCAACCAATCTTGCTTTATGTCTACTTACATTCCCATTTGAGTCATGCTTTGTCTTGTAGACCCATTTGCAGCCTACCACATTTTTCTCTTTTGGTAACTTCACTAAATCCCACGTTTTGTTCTCAGCCAATGCATCAATCTCTTCTTGCATTGCATCCATCCATTTCTTCTCAGATTTTGCTTCTTCAAAGCTGTTTGGGTCAGGGATCTGTACCACCTTAGACATATATGCATAGTGCATAGCCATATATGTATCATACCCAAATCTTTCCACAGTCTTTTTCTCTCTATCTGATCTTCTCAGTTTCTGATTTGCATTCTTTATTGCCTTTTCCATACCAGGGATTTTCATTTCCTGTATTCCAAGGAAATCATCCAAAGACATATCTGAATCTTCATCTTCCATGTTTTTTGATAGGTCATCCGGGATTTCATACTCTGGCATTTTCTGTTTTCCTTTTTTGTCATCAGATTTTTTCTGTCCAGTTTTTCCACTCCATGAATTTGAATCAGATTTACCATCTGAGCTTTTTGATGGTCCAGAACATTCTGTTGATGTTGGACTTTGCTGTCCAACCTTGTCTCCATCTCTGTGACAGTCTTCTACATTTTCTGATCTGTCTTTGTCTTCATTTTGACAGTCTTCATCAATCTCTAGATTCTGTTTTGGGCTGTACCAACTAGCCAACTCATCAAATATCACATCTTGACTTGTCACAATCTTTTTAGTCACAGGGTTATAACATCTGTACCCTTTTTGTTCTTCTGAATATCCAACAAAGATACATTTTTCTGCTTTTGGATCCAACTTACTTCTTACTTCTGCAGGCACATGTACATATGCAAGGCATCCAAACACTTTCAAGTGTTGTAAGCTAGGCTTCCTGCCATAAAAACACTCTTCAGGAGTTGCCTCATGTACTCCTGATGTAATACATCTATTTAAAATGTAATTTGCTGTATTTACAGCTTCTGCCCAATAGTATAATGGCATGTTCTTCTCAGTCATCATTGCCCTTGCTATGTTCACCAAAGTTCTGTTTTTCCTCTCAGCAACTCCATTTTGCTGTGGAGTATATCGGCATGTGAACTGTCTTCTTATTCCCTGATTACACAAAAAAATCAGAAAATTCATTGGAGAAATACTCTCCTCCTCCATCAGATCTCAAACATTTTATCCTTGTACCAGCCTGCTTTTCTACCATGCATTTAAACTTACGAAAACAGTCAAATACTTCACTTTTCTCCTTCATGAAGTACACCCATGTCTTCCGTGAACAATCATCAATAAATGTAACATAAAATCTGCATCCACCAATAGATGCATCCTTTGTTGGTCCCCATACATCTGTATGTACCAAATCCAACAGATTTTTGCTTACATGTCTCTCATGAGGGAATGGCAACCTGTTTTGCTTACCATATTGACATGCTTCACATACTTTTCCCATTTCACACTTTTTCAAGTTTGGCAGTCCAGCCACTGCATCTTTTCTCAACATATTCTTTAATGTTTGCATACTTATATGGCCAATCCTTTTATGCCACATTTCCACATCTGAGATTACACTCGTTCCATTTGCAAACATGGCTGAAATCTGTTTGGGCATTTCTACATCCAAGATAAACATTCTTCCTTGTCTCTTCCCTTTTGCAATGAGCTTCCCATTCTTTTCTATATAGCATCCACTTTGCTTAAACTTCACTTGCATACCTTGCTCTACAATCTGTCCAACAGAAATCAGATTCTTAGCAAGGTTTGGAACATGCATCACATTCAACATATACTTGGTTTTTCCTCTTTCTTCCCACAATGGGATATCTCCAACATGTTTTATTTGGTGAGTTGTGTCATCACCTGTTTGTACATAACCAGGAACCTCTGGTTCTCTTAAACTCTCAAACCAATTTGCATGTCCAGTCATATGGTTAGATGCCCCCGAGTCTACATACCACGTAAACTCTTCATTACATTTCTGTGAGCTTTCAGCCACTGCTGCTATCTCATGTTGCACTACAAAAACACCTTCCTTTTCACAATCTTCACTAGTAGAGGCATAGTTACTCTGTTGTCCTTTTCCTCTTTTCTCATCATTTTGTTTCTTGTAACATTCAGCCTGTGTATGGCCTGGTTTACCACAATACCAGCAACCATCATCATTTACATAAGTTTGCTTACCTCTACCTCGGTTGCTCCCCCTGCCTCTGTTGTTGTTTCCTCCTCTATGAGCTTGTTGTCCTCTTCCTTGAAAGCCATTATTATTGGTTCTTCCTGAGCCAAATCTTCCATGGCCTCTTCCTCGGCCTCTTCCGGCATTATTATAGAGGGCTTGCCCCTCGTTCTCTGAGTTTCCTTTATTTGCATCATCCGTCTGATTCCTTTCCTCTACCACAAGCATTGAGACCAGATCTGAAAAACTTGGGATACTATCCCTTGTGAGCATAGAAGTTTTAAAACTCTTGTATTGAGGTCCTAAGCCTCTTAAGCATATTTCCACTTTGTCATCATCTTCTATCTTCACATTGATAGAAGCAAGTGATTCACATATACTCTTGATTTTTAGGGCATATTCATTTATTGACATCTTACCTTTCTCCAAGGTATTTAGCTCAGTCTTTAACTGGAGCTTTCTAGCCTTTGTGTTCATAGCAAACAGTTTTACCAAGTTGTCCCAAGCTTCTTTTGGGAGCATAGCATCTTGTATATGCCCAAGCATTGAATCTGAGATGTTGAGTGATAGCCAATGCATTACTTTCCTTGCCCCTTGATTCCAATCTTTAAATGCCTTAATATGTGCAGCTGTTGCATTCTCTTCTGGGATCTCTGGAGCCTCTTCTAGGTCTCCTTCAATGTAATTCCAGTATCCTTTCCCCATTAGAAAGTTTGTCATTCTGAATTTCCACGCCGGGAAATTGTTTTTATCTAATTTCTCTGTGACCATTTGGCCTACATTCTCTGCAGCCATTTTTTTTTTCCCTTCCAAACAAGGGTTTCTGCTACGATTACTTCAACAAGTAACTTTCTGATTCAGATCAGCAAACAGAGAAATACCTTTCTCAAATCTATGCACTTTTGTACTCTTCTTTATGAGCAACTCTGCTCTGATACCATGTTAAGAAAACGTGAAGAAGGCACTCAGGCTCTTCTTTTGTATGCGCGACGGATCGTAGTGTGCTGGATCGTTAGCGTGCTCTAAACAGACAGAGAAAGGAAAGGGGACTTACCTCTGTAGTAGCAAAATGGTTTTCTTCTATTACATGTAGAGCTCAACTTGCTCTCGTCAGTCTTCTGGTCTCTCACTCTCTCTCAGAGTTCTCTACTCACTGTATGTCTTCTTACTACTTACTTCCTATTCACTCTCACTTACTTTTACCTGAGTCATAAGTTATTACACATGTAGCTAATTAGCTGCCAGTAGCTAATTAGCTGTCAGTCGCTAAATAGCTGTTCACTAGCTAATTAGCTGTCACTAGCTAAATAGCTGTTTTACCTTTTTGTTCACTAGTAGCTAAATAGCTACTATAGCTTATTTCTCATAAGCATCGCATACCATGTTGAGCTTGCTTCTCAACAAAGAAGTTGCTCGAAAGGATCATGAAGCACATGTACTAACAAAGTACAAGACAGTGGAGAAGAAGGTTCGTCCTATTGCTGCTCCACTTCCAGGGGATAGTGAAAAGGCAAGCAAAGAAGCAGCCACAGAGCCAATGATCAGAGACCCACGAAAGGTAGGACATGTGTTTACTCCGGAAACAATACAAGGGATGAAAATAGGAGGGGGTGACTTCCTATTACCCGCTGAAGAAAAGCAGTTCAGGGAGATGTTAAAAAGGCATGGAAAGGCGTTCGCATTCCAACCGGAGGAAATAGGGTGTGTGGATCCAGAAATTGTGGAGCCCATGGTTATATTCACTATCCCTCATATTCCATGGAACTTTAAGCCAATACCCATGCCTAGGGCTAGAATCCCTCAACTATTAGAACTTTTGAAAGAAAAGATAAGGATGGGTATCTTGGAACCATCGAACGCTCCTTACTCGAGTCGATGGTTCACTATGTTAAAGAAAGATGGGCGACTCTGATTTATCCAAGATATGCAACTCGTGAATAAGGTAACAATCCGAAACTCGGGAGTAGGGCCAATTGTGGATGAGTTTGCTGAGATGTTTGCAGGAAGAGCTATATATTCAATGGGAGACCTTTATTTCGGGTATGATCAATTTCAACTTGCTATCAAAAGTCGAGATATAACTTCTATCAAGACACCTATAGGGTTAGTACGGATGTGCACCTTGCCGCAAGGAGCGACCAACTCAGTGGCGCATATGATGAATGGAATGAACAAGGTACTTCGTGATTTTATTCCTCATATTACAATGCCTTTTCTAGATGATGTTCCAATTAAGGGATGCAAGGAGGAAGAGAAGAATGAGGAATTGGACGAAAGTGGTTGCCGTCAATTCGTTGCTGATCATATCAAGGATTGTGAGAAGGTGCTATCAAGGATGGAAGAAGTGCATTTGACCTTATCAGGGGCGAAGTCAATATTTGGGGCAAAAGAGATATTAATAGTTGGTCATATGTGTGGCCCGTATGGGAGAAAGCCATCCCCAACCAAGGTCAATGCAATTCAAAATATGCAAGAGGAATGTACATCCATCTCAGAAGTACGAAGGTTTCTGGGGGTATGTGTTTTTTACTGTAAATGGATTCCGCATTATGCCCATTTATCTGAACCTTTATATAGACTCCTAAGAAAAGGAGAGACATTTGAATGGAGTGAAGAGCATTCAGAGGCAATGAAGAAATTGAAGTACTACTTGGCACAAGCTCCACCATTAAAGCAACCAGACTACATCCGACCCATATATCTCACAGTAGACTCTAGTCCCATTGGAATTGGATGGGTGATAAGCCAACAAGATAGGGAAGAAAGGTATCCAGTCCGAATCGGGGCAAAGGTTCTTAGTGGTCGACAAAGAAAATATGCACAGGTGAAAAGAGAGCTATGGGGGATAGTAACAACTGTAAAGACAGACAGAGATTACTTAATTGGTGCTGAAGTAATAATAGAAACAGATTGTTTGCCTATTCTGGGTATCATAGCTAATTGTGATATTCCAGATCAAGCCATGTTAAGATGGTGTATCTATATTAGATCAATCAACCCTGAAGTTCGACATATCTCTGGGAATAGAAATGCAGTAGCAGATATGTTATCAAGAGCAAGGTATGAGGAAGAGGAGATTCCCGACTCGGACGATGAGGACAAAGAACAAACAGTCCTTACCACAAGCATTACTCGGGAAGGAGGAATGCAGTTTCTAGAAGAGGAGTATGAAGAAGAATTCAAGAAAATAGGGAAATACCTACAAACCCCTGACAAGTACAAAGGTCGATCTGGAAAAGAGTTCGCCCAGTTTCGCAAGAAAGCCCATAAGTTCTTCCTGCATGAAGGATATCTATGGCGACATCCGAAAACCAAGACTGGAAACCCGCAAAGAGTAATAGGTTCTGAAGGGCAATGAAAGGAGATAATCAAAGAGCTGCATGACAAAGAATGGGTTGGTCATCGAGGAGTGTGGGCCACTTTCAGTAAGATTAAAGAACGATTTTGGTGGCCTCGATACTATGAGCAAATAAAAAAGTATGTGGAAACTTGTCCCACTTGTCAATATTATTCAAATGTAAAATTTTGTGATGAATTACACCCAACATACTCACCGGGGGTGCATTACAAGTGGATGATAGATTTGGTAACAATGCCACTTTGAGTAGGACAAAAGAGATACTTGGTTCTTGCTAGAGAAGATCTAACAAATCAAGTGGAAGGTCGTTCATTGAGAACAAAAGGGACATTAGGAGTATGTCAATTCATCTTGGAGGACATTGTTTGTAGATATGGATGTATCGGGAAGATAGTGGCAGATAGGGGACAACTCAATTCTGTGGAAGCTCAAGATTTTTTCGACAAAATAGGAATTCGGCTTTCTTTGACAACGACGTACAATCCAGAAACTAATGGAAAGGTAGAAAGGGGACATGGGCCAATAGTCAAAGCTTTGGCAAAGGCATGTAGAGGACGGGTTAGTGATTGGCCAAAAACCTTACCCTATGCACTATGGGCTGATAGGACAACTCACAGCACTGTTACTGGATATATGCCTGCAGAATTAATCACAGGACAGAAGCCAATAATGCCAATTGAAGAAAAGATAACTACATGGGCTGTGTTGCCTTGGGAATCGGAAATGAGTAGGGAAGATTTACTTGCGGTTCGAATACGACAACTTCAATCAAGGATAGAAGACATAGAAAAAGCAGCTACTAGATTGAAAGAGGCAAGAATCAAGAATAAGGATAGATTTGACAAGATGAAAAGAATACGACCAAGAAAGGTGCAAGAGGGAGATTGGGTATTAGTATATGATAATAGCCTAGATAATCAATACAGTACTATTCGGAAGTTTGCAAAAAGATGGTTTGGACCTTATGAAGTTAGGAAAATAACAGATAAAGCCACATATTTCCTCAATGAATTAGATGGGACAGAAATTCGTATCCCAATTGCAGGAAAAAGGATTAAAATATTTAAAAGGAGGGAGTCATTAGAGCCTGAATTTTATGAAGAAGTAGAAGAACTAAAGGAATTGGAAGAAGTGTTGGACGAACTCTACACAACCAATGTGCAAGTTCAGAGGGGGTGGGTGTCGTGAAGAATGTGCTTCACGATATAAAAATGAGCTTAAATGTTGTATTTAATAATATTTGAGAGACTTGAACCCACATCCTTATATACGATGTACAATGTACATACCACTAAGCTAGGCTATTTATTTCTAAAAGTATGTAATAAATGTGCTTCATGATATAAGAATGAAGCTATATATTGTATTAAGTAAAATTGAGGGACTTGAACCCTCAACCTTGTATACCAAGCACCAAGCATACACCACTAAGCTAGGTTAGTTATTTTAAAATGCATTTTCATCATTATAATTATCTCATATCTATTTTCATACATAGCCATCATTCATCACATGCAATGCATGTGCGCCAAATGGCGATCATGCATTACATGCATGACATTACCATATGCATGGAAATACTTATAAAAAGAGGGGAAAGGAAAACAAAAAGGAAGGAATCAAGAGAGAGTGAGAAAATAATACAATCAAGTAAAGAAGACTAGCTCATTGGGTGGAGAACCTCTCGTTTCGAAGTTGATGTCGTGGGTTCAAATCAAGGGTCGATAGAGAATGTGTTCAGTTTGCGATCAAGGATTGTAAAGTTGGTAAAATATTGTCTTTTTAATATACATCATGTTTATATCATATACTCTTGCTTCTTGAATCATACTTTGTCTCAATCTTATTCTAGAATCATACTTTGTCGCAATCTTCTTTCTTGAATCATACATTGTCTCTATCTTTTATCTATGCTCTTCTCTCTCTCACACACACACACACACACACACACACACACATTACTCGTAACTCTTCTTCTTACTATCCTTAACCATTCTATCATCACCATACAAGCCTTATTAAAAGTTAAGTTTCTTCAACTCCGCTTAACCTTAGTCCCCGCGACTTCGCCGCACGAACCACAACTACCCCGACACCGGTAGGCCTCCAAATAGCTCGCGGCGTCCTTCCCACCGAACTGGCCTATCGCGCCGACGACCGCTTCAATAGCCCTATCGAGGGCACCTGCGCCTTCGCGCGTACTCACTATCCGATCCACAGCCGAAGCCATGGCTTCCGCGAGATCCGACCCCCTCATCTTTCTATTCCTCTACCGCCTGTTCACATCGGGTTCACCAAATATGTCGCGTTGTTACACGCGTGCGTGGAGAACGAGGCGGGACCACCGGGGTCTTGGACCGAGAAATAGCTGAGAAGGAGGAGAACGAAAAGGCAACAGACGCAGTTGCACATGCATAGACACGGGAGCACACACGAATCACAATCCAACAACACATCAAAACGAGATGACTAGAAGTCCGAGTATATGAACACGTATGTATATAAATATATATATATATATATCAAGACGGTTACAACCAACAGGCCGGCAAGGCGAACACCGACGCTTGTTCACTCCCACACAGAAGAGCGAGATGGAGACTCTGCCGGAAGCACACGGGCGTTCCACGAAGCAAGTCAGCCCCCCGAAAACCTGTGCAAAATGGCTATGGAGAGTGGCACAGGAGAAGGGCTCGGTCCCAGTCCAGCAGCACTTCGTCCTCTCTAACGCGCGATACCCTTTCCATTCCTCTCCCTCTCTTTTATAGCCCAAGGAGGGAGGCCGTTATCATCCGTCACATTAATTCTCTGTCCTTTCAGACAAAGATACACCTCGATTCTCTCCCTATCGAATGTGTGCTACCTAGGATTTCACCTCAGCCGACTTGTACCTACCTACTTACTATACAACGAAAAGTGTGCTCGCGTGTAAGGGCCGGTTTACACATCCTAAACTCGGTTTCCGCCTAGGGACGGTTTTCTTCACGACAACGGTGCCGTATGTACCATGGAACATCAAGCCAATCCCGGTTCCAAGAGCTCACATCCCGAAGTTGATTGAGCTACTCAAGGAAAAGATCGAGATGGGTATCCTGGAGGCATCAAGCGCCCCATACTTGAATCGGTGGTTCACTGTGCCAAAGAAGAACGTCACCTTATGCTTCATCCAGGACCTACAACCTGTTAATCAAGTGACAATTCGAAATGCAGGGGCCGGACCGAGC
This sequence comes from Azolla caroliniana, assembly GCF_043228905.1. Classification (NCBI taxonomy): domain Eukaryota; kingdom Viridiplantae; phylum Streptophyta; class Polypodiopsida; order Salviniales; family Salviniaceae; genus Azolla; species Azolla caroliniana. Next base: position 8,088,711 of record NW_028230442.1, on the reverse strand, counting down.
ATTGACGAATTCGCCGAGGCCTTCGCTGGAAGGTCTATTTATTCTACCGATGATCTGTACTCGGGGTATGATCAATTCCAACTAGCTGTGGAGAGTAGGGACATCATGACGATGCGGACCCCTATCGGCCTAGTGCGAATGTGTACCTTCCCACAAGGAGGCACTAACTCTGTAGTCCACATGGTAAATGCAATGAACAAGGTACTAAGAAATTGCATCCCCGACATCTCCATGTCGTTCCTCAATGACATCCCCATAAAAGGGTGCTCTGAAGTGGAGAAAGATGAAACCTTGGACGAGGATGGGTGCAGACGTTTTGTGGCATATCACATCTCCGATTGCGAGAAGGTTCTACAAAGACTCGAAGATGCACGCTTGACCTTCTCCGGTGAGAAATCGGCATTTGGCCAACCGGAGATCCTTGTGGTGGGACACTTGTGCGGGGCATACGGATGGAAGCCGTCCCCGGCAAGGGTGGACGCCATCACAGACATGAGGGAAGAATGTAAATCGCAAACAGAGGTGAGGCGATTTCCTGGTGCCTATGCATTCTACCACATCTAGATCCTACACTATGCTCACCTAGCCGAGCCCTTGTATGGGCTACTCAAGAAGGGGTGGAAGTTCAAGTGGGAGAAAGAGCACATAGAGGCAATGAAGAGGCTCAAAGGAATGTTGGTAGCAGCACTAGCCTTACGAAAAGCCATATACAAGGAAGGGGTGCCCATCTACATGACGGTAGATACGAGTCCCACTGGGATCGGATGGGTCATAAACCAAGAAGGAGAGGATGGTACACGCTATGCCATCTGGTTCGGAGCCAAGGTCTTAAGCGAGCGACAAGGAGGATACACCCAAGTAAAACGTGAGCTTTGGGGTATTGTGTCCGCAATAAAGGTGGATAAAGATTACCTAATCAAGTTAGAGGTGGTAATAGAGACGGATTTCCTTCCAATCCTAGGGATGGTTTCGGGATATGCAACACTTGACCTAGCTATGCTAAGGTGGATTGTTTACATCAAATCAATGAACCTAGAGATTCACCACATTTCAGGGAAGAACAATGCCATGGTAGATATGCTATCGAGGGCAAGTTTCGAGGGCGAAAGCGACATGGTGTTTGAAGATGAGGATGTCGCTCTTGACTTCTTTAAGACGGCCCAAGCGTCTATAGATGATCAAGATGTGTGAGTACTCCATGCCTTCAATGAAAGTGAATACGAAGGGGAGTGGCTACACATTGGCAAGTTATTAAGCTCAATGATGGTGGATAGTTCATGGTCGAAGCAGGAAGCACAGAGAGTCTGAAAGAAAGTGTACAAGTACTTCCTACGAGGGGGATTCCTCTAGAGGCACCCGAAGAGAAGGACAGGGACGCCACAATGAGTGGTCATAAAGGAAGAAGACCAGACAACATTGGTGTAAAAGAATATGTTGTGCGGAAGCGTGTGCGTAAATGCAGAGTACACGGTTCGGAGGAATAAGACAATTCAGTAAAACACAGAAAACACAAAGATGGAGATGGAGAGAGAGAGAGCAAACAACAAAAAACTCAGATTCAAAATAATGACGCTTTGTTCTGTGTACATACCTCGTGCTCAGTGAGCACCTTATATACAAGCCCTAACAATCGGGCTGACACAAGTACTGACAGTACTTGACGCTCATAAATGAGCCGCGACACTCACTCCCAAAATTATTCCTTACGAGGAATAACGCTCTAACGGCCTTTTTGGTTTTCACACCGATGCGGCCCTCTTGTGTGTACTTTTTCACGCACCCAGTCTATGCATTGGGTTACGCTGCGTACTTCGCACCGAATGTTGAGCTTGTCTCTCAACAATTGGTGTCTTAGTTCCACAAGAGTCCTTGGGCGGGCCATAGAGGAACGTGGGCAACATTTGAGAAGTTAAAGGAGACGTATTGGTGGTCGGGAATGTACAAGGATGTCACCTATTTCGTGGGGACGTGTGAAAGCTGCCAAATACACTCCAACATACGCCATAGGGATGAGTTGCACCCGACCTACCCACTCACCATACACTTCAAATGGATGGTGGATTTGGTTTCGATGCCAATGGGAGTGGGCCAAAGGAAATATTTGGTGCTAGCAAGAGAAGACCTAACAAACCAAGTAGAAGGGCAAGCCTTAGCAAACAAAACGACGACGGAGGTGTGTAAATTCTTACTTGAGGATGTCATCTGCCGGTACGGATGTGTGGGGAAGATAGTGGCCGACAAAGGAGAGTTGAATGCTCACGAAGCTACAGAGCTCTTTGACCGACTTGGAGTGAAGCTTTCTCTCACGACTACTTATAACCCGGAGGCTAATGGAAGATAGAACGCGGACACGGGCCTATCGTAAAAGTCATTGTAAGAGCTTGGGATGGGTGAGTCAGGAATTGGCCTTGGTTACTACCTTATGCCTTGTGGGCCGACAGAATAACTCATAGCTCAGTTACAGGTTTCATGCCAGCTGAACTCATGTACGGACAAAAGCCGGTGATGCCCATTGAAGACACGATCGCTTCATGGGTAGCGATGCCATGGGAAAACGAGATGAGTCGAGAAGAGCTTCTAGCAACAAGGATAAGGCAACTTGAGAGAAGACCTGAAGACTTGGAGTTGGCAAAGGAGAGGTTAGAAGCGGCTACGCTAAGTAATAAAGCCCGGTTCGACAAGACACACTGACTACGCCCTTAGAAGATCAAAGAAGGAGATTGGGTGATTGTATATAAAAGTAGTCTCGACAATCAACATAGCTTGATGCGGAAATTCGCAAAGCAATGGTTCAGGTCGTACGTGGTAACAAGTGCAAACGATAATGCTACCTACCACCTCGTTGAACTCGATGGGACTAAGCTGGTAGTACCAATATCAGGGAAGCAGGTCAAAATCTTCAAAAAGTGACACGACAAGGATCCAAACCTCGATGACCTTGACGAAGATAACGTTGAGCAAACAACAAGCTGCGGGATCAATGAGGAGGAGGAAATGAACTATTGAACACCCTCAGCCCGCCATTCTTGGCACATACCGGAGGATGTGCGGTTTGGTGGGGGTGGATGTCATGATGTGGCGTGCTCGAGAGTGGGAAAAACCGGCGAAAGGGGGGGTTCAAAATGTGCATGTGTAATGTGTGTGCACACAAATTAATTGCACACATGAAAAAGAAAAGGGAAAAGAAAGGGGTGGAAAGGATGCATAGAAGGCTGTGTAAAAAGTAAGAGAGAGGAGAGATAAAAAGTAGAGGGGAGACAGGCTAAGAATTTAGAGAGATAGAATCATATATTATATAAGAGAGAGTTAATGGGATAGAGGATAGTCACATTGACTTCTAGCTAAAGATGCAAGGTTTAAATCTAGCCTTATAATTAAGCGTGATTTAAGGAATTTTATTCCTTTTTGCATTAAAGACGAAATTGGCGACCCCCCTTCCTTTTTCCCTACAAAAGGAGGTCGAGGGGGACTCATTCGAGAGGACGTTTTGGGAGGAGGAGACTATCGCCATTTTTCCTTCGGAGCTCTTCATCTTCTTATTCACCACTTCTCTTCATCTCATACCCCTTCATCCCCCCACCGCCACGTGCTCGTCTTCTTCGAGTCGGCACTCGAAGTGCTCGTAAGCCCAAGCTTCTTTGGTTCGATGTTGCTCCGCCCCGTTCGTCGTTGCGAGCCCGTGTGCTCGCCGTTTGGGTGGTCGTGGTTCGTTGGGATTGGCATTTTGGTGGTGCTCGTGTGTTCATCTTCACCGTGTTCGGATTTGCTCTTGTCTCTAAGGGCATTTAGTATTTATGTTTTAATTGAGCTTGTGGTTAACTATAAGTTGCCATTGTAATCAAACCCTATTTTATAAAGGGTCCTCTTGCGTTGGAATTGAACACGTATTTATTTCTTTAGCCGATATCATTCATGTTTCTTTCTTTCCTTCTTTCTTTGTTCGTGTCTTCCTTGTACGTTCGGCCGTCTTGTGACGAGGGAGCGTTTCGGGCGTGCCCATGCACCTCTCCTCCTCATAAAGACGTACGAGCATTTGTGCATGTGTTTGTGACTTCCTTGTACGTTCGTTCGTCTTGTAACAAGGGACCGTTTCGGGCTTGCCCATGCACCTCTCCTCCTCATAAAGGTGTACGAGCATTTTCTGCGTGTGTTTATGTCTTCCTTGTACGTTCGGTCGTCTCGTGACGAGGGAGCATTTCGGCCTTGACCATGCACCTCTCCTCCTCATAAAGGCGTGCGAGCATTTTGTGTGTGTGTTTGTGTCTTCCTTGTACGTTCGGCCGTCTTATGACGAGGGAGCATTTTGGGCGTGCCCATGCACCTCTCCTCCGCATAAAGGCGTACGAGCATTTGTGAGTGTGTTTTGTGTCTTCCTCGTACATTCGACGTCTTCTGACGAGGGAGCGTTCGGGCATGCCCATGCACCTCTCCTCCTCTTAAAGACGTACAGGCATTCGTGTTTGTGTTATCGTCCCCTTGTGCGTTCATCTTGCGTGCTCATCTTGCTTGTACTCATTTGATCACTTGGCTCGTGCGGTGATCTCGAAAGCTCGACGAGTCGTGATCAACGAGAGCCATCGGCCTCACAAAACAAAGGGCAATGAGACCTTGCTCGGGAAGGGTCGGAAAGTAGTATTGTCATAAAGCAAACCTTAGGTCTTCTCTATCCCTTGAGTACTCCCTAGTCCAAGACCCCCGTGATCCCGCCCAAGTAACACACGCGTGCGAAACTTCGCGACAACGTTTTGGTGGTAAAGTAAGCGGCAATTCGTTAGGAAACATGTCTTGAAAATCGTCTAAAATAGAGTCGAGTAATCGTTGTTCATAATGTGGTAATTGTGTGGCGTCAATATTAAAATAATAAAATTGAAGCACAGGATCAATTACACACGAATAAAATAATGAACTAGAATACTCACTTAAAGATTTAGAAGACACAAGTGAACGAGAACGAAGTTTGGAACATTGAATAAAATGTTTACAATTATTAAGTTCGAATGTGATTGAGTGATTAACCCAATCAATGGACAAAGAAGGGTTTTTATTAAAAAACCAAGGGTATCCTAAAATGACATTTGCGAATTGTAGTTTTATAACATGAAAGTGTAGCTTCTCCAAATAGGTATCTATTTCAATTGGTGGTTGATAAACAATGCCACTAATGTATTGAACGCTTCCATTTGCCATGTGAACTTGATAGATATGATCACTTGTGTTTATAACACATTCGCGTTCACAAGTGGAAGGATCGTGCACAAGTGGAAGGATAAGGAATATTCTATTTGATTTTGTTTTTTTTTTTGCCATTTCACAAAACACCTTGATACTGGTATCACATGTTCTCTAAAACTTGATGAAAAAGTTAAAATTTTTACCATTTGGTAAAATTCAAAAATGCCAAATTTTGGTCAAATACGAAAAGAAACTTTGTGTATTTTTAAAGAAAAATGACAACTAATAAGTTTTTAGATCTTGAAGAAATCAAAAGTACAAGATTTCAAAACAATGAACGTTTTTATTTCATTCGATAAAATGTTTAAATTTGTTACACAGTTGCACAACAAATACATTTGGGAGTTATTTGCATAAATATCATCATTCTTTTCATGAGAATCACTACTATAGATAATATACAATTGTGACTCTTCGTTCATTTTCAAATGTACCAATCAAATCAATGTCTTCACCAAATGGTGTCTCCAAATTGTGTGCAGTAAATCTTCTTCACCTTTAATCTGAGATATCTTCTAGACTTGGTAATATCTCTTTTATTATCTATATTGTTGTTGTCCTTAAACATCCAACTTTTGTCAATGTAAAGTCATACACAATGATATCCACCTAACTAATGTCAATGATAGATGTATTACAAGGGTTTAATGCATCATCACGTCCAAAACTTTACCAATGTAGAATTGGTACCCTAGCTCATGGCCATCTACATGTGTAGTTATTAATATCCCCACCTTGAGTTCTTGCAATTTTCCTTGTCACCTGAGTTATGCTCGTGTTGTCATCCTTTGTTCCACATCAATGTTTCTCTGTTGTAGATAAATCAAACTATGAAGATCAACATTAAGTGCTTGAAGTGGTCATTGAGAACCACGAGAATACTTTATAGACCATGTAAATGACATTTGCAAGGTTCAATTACCATCAACACAATTATTAATGGTTTTTTGTTAATCAATGATACACATATTCACCATAAGGTATCTTGTTATGCAACATACTTCTTTGCACTATCGTTTTTCTCTTCTAAAAACAAAGATTTTAGTACGATTCAAGTTCATGTTTAAAAAACCTCTTTTATTTGAAAAACAAGAAGATTTTAAAACATGAACTCGATATTTTGTATCAAGTTGATGTAAAAAACAGAGTTTTGATCATAATTCCATACAATGTATTGAATTCATGGTTAAAGTTTTTCTTACCAGATTTTTAAAAAAAATAAAAAAATAAGTTGAGCTTGAGTTCATATAAAAACCAGATTTCTCATCACAATTCGATACAATGTATCGAGTTCATGTTTAAAGTAATTTCTTCTAATTTGTTTTCAAATTTTTTTATGGAAAAAAAATAATTTTAAACATGAATTCGATACATTATATTGACTTGTGATGAAAACTCTGGTTTTTTCATCATTTATTAAAGCTCAAAAAAACATTTCAAAAAAAAAAACAAAAAACCTAAATAAATATTAAACAAGTTAGCTTTTCAACACGAACTTGATACAATGTATCGAGTTTGTGTTCAAAACTCTATTTTTCAACACGAACTCCATACATTGTATCGAGTTTGTGTAAAAAAGTTGACTTTTCTACACAAACTTGATACAATGTATGGAGTTCGTGTTAAAAAGTGGACTTTTCTACACGATCACATGAACTCAGTACATTGTATCGAATTCATGCTGAAAAGCTAACTTTTGACATGAACTCGATACATTGTATCGAATTGTGAGGAGAAATCTGGTTTTTATATGAACTCAAGCTCAACTTATTATTTTATTATTTTATTATTTTATTATTTTTAAATCCGATAAAAAAAACTTTGAACCGGAATTCAATACATTGTATGGAATTATGATCAAAACTTTGTTTTTTACATCAACTTGATACAACATATCGAGTTCATGTTTAAAAAACTTCTTGTTTTTCAAATAAAAGAGGTTTTTTAAACATGAACTCAAATTATACTGAAATCTATGTTTTTACGAGAGAAAAAGATGTATACCGATACTACAAAGATGTATGTTGCACAACAAGATACCTTATGGTGAACATGTGCTTCATTGATTAGCAAAAAACCATTAATAATTCTATTGATGGTAATTTAACTTCGCAAATGCCATTTACTTCACAAATTTTGTAGGGGAATTCTCAAAAGGAAGAAGAGGATAACATTGTAGATACCCTGATAACTGTGTGATATGTTCAAATTGATATATTAATGTTCACATCTAAAATTTGACAGTTTTGACAGTTTATGAATATCATCTATATTTTAGGAGTTGTGGATTTATCAAAATTGTTTATGACTATTGTCTACATTTCTTGAGTTGTGAATTTATGGATGTTAATGAGCACTAAATTTATAGATGATCACATTAAGGATTGCAATGTTACCTCCTATACTTAAAACATTTTCAAGTCTAACAAAAGATGTAATCTTAATCTCATCAAGATGGTGAAACCATTAATCTTAACTTGTGCCTTGAGTTAACCATTGTGATTTTCTTTAAGTTAACTACATTTCATATTTGCAAACCATCAACATTTAAACATTTACTGAAAAACTATTCAATTTTAGAAATTATCATTTTGAAACTTGTTAAATCTCAAAAAATTAGCAAATTTTACATGCTATTTAAAACATGTGATACTGGTGTATCAAGTTTTTGAAAATGATCTAAAATCGCAAGATTATAAAAGGAATCTATAAATGGAATGCGCGATCCTTCCACTTGTGAACGCGAACGTGGTTTATGTGGAGTTCCATTTGCTGCACAAAGTGATCATTAAGAAAATTGTGAGAACTACCAGAATCAAACAAGAAATGTGCTTGTGTTCCATTGATATACCCAACTGCTCGGAGTAAATCATTAGGTCCAAGTAAATGTGAAGGAAATTTAACTGCATTCACATGAACTTAAGTGGTTGGTATGAACTTCAACAACATCAAAAGACTCACCTGTGTGACTCGTAGATTTGTCTTGAGGAGGGGTGTTCATTGAATTCCTCTCAAGACGACGACATGTATCCTTTGTGTGGCCCCGCTTCTTGCAATATGCACAAAAGAGGTTCGGTTTCTTGTAGTCACGGTCAAGAGTGTCACTGGATTGCTTACGTTTCCCAATGAACTTGACATTTAGAGTTTTGGCGAACTCAGGTTTATTGTGGTCTTTCTTGGAAGTCCTATGGTACCAAAGTACAATGTTGACGGCTTCCTCAAAAGTTGTGGGGTCCTTGTCATGGACAATCCAATGGTAATCCCCATTGGGAATACCATTCAAAAAGCAAGCAACAAACCATTTCTCACCCGTAAGTCCCGATTTTTGGATATGGGTCCGAGCATGATGCACATAATCCTCGAGAGAGGTAAATGGCTTACTCGACAACGTGAGCAAGTGTTGCACTTGTTCAGTTTGAGAAGGTGGTTGCAAAACCTATTTCTTAAAAACATCAACGAAACCTTCCCAAGTTGTGGGTAAGTTGTTTACAATCCTTAGGCTGCACCACCAAGCAGCAGCTTGGCCACCTAACTCACGACTGACATAACCAATTTTTACAGCATCGGGCTTGGGGTGGAGCTCAAAGTGAGACTCCCAATGACCAAGCAAGTGCTAATGGCCTCCTCGGTTCTTTCTTTCTTATCTCCCTTGAATGGCGTTACTACGAAAGAAGGTTCACTTCTTTCTTGGACTCAATAGTCAATTCTTGGAATTTCTTTTCCAATGCCATATTGGCTTGCCTCATTTCGGCCAATTGATTCAAGGTAGTAGTGAGCAATTGCTCAATAGTGATCTCAGCTTGTGTGTGAGATGCGGATTGGAGTTGAGAGGTCTCGGTTGGAGAGATCGCTCCAACAGCATTCAAAACTTGTTTCATGATGCAAGTTGTGGGTATGCTTGAAATAGACACGCAAAATGAATGCTTGAAATTTTGATTGTAAGAACTCTACCAAGAAAGCATCTCACGTATTTACCCCTCTAGACATATGAGATGTGATTCGAGATCCAATAACTGTGGTAACACTATGATGTTTTAAAAACCATGGGGGAAAACATAACTAAGATGTCTTTCTCGGATCTCTATCTTGAATAATCATGGGGGCTCCCCGAGGCTCAACCATGGTTCTAACATCAATGTAGTTTCCTAGTTAGCCTTATATTAGAATGCCAACCCAACATGTATTGACATGGTCGAGAAAGTGTATTACGTGAAAAAACAAGTGCACTCGCAAGTAATATTCTAGTCTTGCGAGTAGCAAGCAAATGTTATGAAAAAAAGAGAAAAAGAAGTCACTATCTATAAGAGTCAAGAAGTGACGAAAACAAGGTTCAAAAACCATGCGTTTTCTACTAAACAAAAATACCACCAACAAATGAGATGGTGCGAGGTATGCACATATCCATCCCAATATGGCGATTGTAATGTGCACAATTGTGACATAAGCCACAAGTTGATATAAATGGTGGTGGTGTTGTGCGCAAAGATGTAGTACTCAATTTTATGAGTATTTAAACACCAATAGGGGAACTCATGTGTTTTTAATTAAGTTCTAAGGTTCAATTACATGAGTTAAACCTAGAGGACACTTTGGAAAAAATATTTAAAAAGCGGCATGATGACCACTCAATATTAAAATTTAGTCTACATGAATCGTTACATCATTAAACGTACGTAAATAGTGTAGATGAACTTAAAATAAGGGCACGAAAGAGAGTTAATTGTGGGTGGGTATTTAATGACAATTATGAGAAAATCATAAGAACATGAAAAGACAATTTGTGTAATTAAAAAATAATTAGAATAATAATCAATTAGGTGTATGAACATTAAGCATGCCTTAAGGTATGAAACCCTAAGGTAGTCGACATGAACCTCCTCAAGACCACCACATCTTCCTAGAATCGGTCAAGTGATGGCTCAATAGAGAATAAAGTGGCATAGGTAAGCGGCATATACCTTGTTAAGGCCACAACATCCTATAGAATCAGCCAAGCAATGGCTCAATAGAGAGTAGAGTGGCATAGGTAGGCGACATACACTCGTCAAGACCACAACATCCCATACAATTGGCCAAGTGATGGCTCAATAAAGGGAAGAGTGGCATACTCAACATCATATGCAAAAGGGCCATGAGGTGAGCGTGTGCGATTAGGGCAAACACGCTCGACCCGATACACAAGAATAATTATTATCATAAGAGATGGCTCAAGAGAGGGGGAGTGTGGGAGATATATCGCAATATACAAAAGGGCCATGAGTTGAGCGTGTGCGATTAGTGCAAACATGCTCGGCCCGATGCACTATAATAATTAAAATCATAGCATGGTAGAAAGTAGAAAGAAAGAAAATAAAACGTAATACAACTTTGATTCGACCAAGAAGAACGCATCATAGAAAGGAGAGAGAGATTGAGAAAGAAGAATACCGGGTTAAGAATGTTGTTTTGATCTTGTGAAGAGCATGACGAGCCTTGTTAGATCCCCATCGCTCACACGCAAAAAAAATCAAAACAACAAAAAAATAAATGTCAGTAAATGCTCTGATACCACTATTAAGAGTCTATTACTAATCAATAGAACAAACTAAAGTAAAAGAAGGAAAATAGAATGGATAGAAGAACCCATTCCACTCGACCACCCCCGAGCTATGATCTAGACATAACCAACCTACCATCGACGTCCCATACCGTTGGATATTAGGATGACTAATACCTTGGAAGAGATAAACATGATCGTCGAGACGAAAGCCTAGCCCGCACCACCGGTGTCTAAGACAACAACCTTTCGATGTAATGTGTTTATGAGGGTAGCTAAGCCTCATATTTATACCTTTTCCTAGGCCCCTTGAATAGATGTGCCTTTCTAAAAGGGTCTCCATTCATTGGTTGCCCAAATCATGATAGTGCATGCAAGTATCATTCCTTCTATCCAATCACATTAGCCCCTTTTTTAACATTAGTGAACATACCCTTCACTAATGTAAATATTAGTGACCTACGCTCACCAACGTTATGTGAACATAACACAAAACTACACTTCTCTAGCTTTGCATAAAGACCATGTTCTCGTAGTCGTCTTAGTACTAATAGTACATGAAAATTATGCTCCTCCCGTGTCTTTGAATAAACTAGCAGATCATCCAAGTAGATGATTAAACATATGTCCAAAAGATCTCAGAATATATCATTTGCCATGTGCTAGAAGTCCGTTGGTGCATTGGTGAGGCCGATTGGCATAACCGTATACTCGAAGTGCCCATATCAGGTGCGGAAAGTTGTCTTCCATTCGTCTCCTGGTGGAAACCGTACAAGGTTATATGCTCCTCGTAAGTCGATTTTTGTGAAAAACTTGGCGCCATTAATCCTTTCTAAAATACTCGAGATCAAGGGAAGTGCATACCTATTCCTGATGGTGACCTTATTCAAGCCACGGTGATTCACGACTAGACAAAGTGAGCCATCTTTTTTCTTGACGAAGAAAATGGGTGCACTGGCTAGAGATTTCAAATGTCAAATAAACCTGTTTGCCAAATTTTCCTCTATGTAAGCTCGAAGAACTTCAAGCTCTATTGGTCACAAGTTGTAGATTGGTCCCCATGGTGGCTCTTTTCCTCGTTATAAATCAATGGGACAATCATACAGTTGATGATAAGGAAGAGTACTAGCTTTTACCTTATTAAAAACGTTGGCGTAATGATGATACTTTTTTGGAAGTGGAAATGTTGACTTCTCCTTGGTGGTGTTGGAAGTTTTCACTGATACTGCGAATACAACATTGATTCCGTGCGTCCTTCCTCACGTAGTTGATTTAGCGAAATGGTTGAAACCTTATGAGTAGATTCTTGGGGTTGTTGATACCTGATTTCTCTTGTTCTCCAATCTATGTCCGGATTCTGTAATTCGAACCATGGTAACCCCAAAACAATGGGATGTTTTGGACTACTAATTATATTAAACGACACTACACACGGAAAATTATCTAGAACAATACTAATTGTCTTTGACTCTTCTATGATATTTCCAGAAGCAATGGGACGACAATCAATGACTACTACAGATGTTGGGCAGAGAAGTTTTCTTAGGGATATCTGATGAGCTTGCACAAAATTCCTATCCATGAAGCAAGAATTAGCTCCGAAATCTAAGAGTGCTAAGGTATGTACTAGAGGGGTACTTTTAGTACTAACTATTACTTGAGCTAAGAACACATTGCTAACTTGCTAAGAGGGAATGGAACCACTAATGGGTTGCACAGATCTAGGCTTGTCCAACCAAATGGCTCCTATTTTGGCTAGACTTAGTCATTTAACTCTTCTTCTAACTGACTAAGGACATCAAATTTGTTCGATAGACTTGGGCAATTAGTACTATTAGGACTATCAGATATTTCTACTGAAATAAACTAAGTTTTAGTACAATTAGTACTAGCGACTATTTGGTTTACCTGTCTTCTTAGCCTATGGGGACAATTCACTGCAATATGCCCCAGTCCACCACAATAAAGACATAGTCGATTTTCTCGGCGTCGGTGCTTTTCCACTTCTGATAATGGTCCGCGACGACGTGTGGTGTCGATTTCCATCGGAGTTGGAGTATTTGTTGGAGACACATTATATGACTCCCTTGGAAAAGGTTTTGCTACAATTGAGGTGTAGGTGGGCTCTGATCTTGTCCTTGGCATTTCGAACTAACGTTCCAAACGTCGTTTGAAAAGGTGGTTATCGCATCGTACTATTCGACTGATTGCTTCTACCAATGACTTTGGATCCTAGAGGAAAGTCAAGAGTAAATCCTTGACATCATTATGTAGGCCATAACAAAATTGTTCCATTAATGCCTGGTCATCCCAGGGAATATAAGTGGCGAGAAGACGGAAATCTGCAACATAAGCTGAGGCCGGCCGATCACCTTGGGGCAATCTTTGGATTTTGTTGATTGTCATCCTAACGTTGTCGATAGTTGCAAAACAGGTTTTGAACTCGCTAATAAACTTTTCAAAATTATTTAACAAGGGAGAGCTTTTTTATAACAGGGGGGTGAACCATGCCAAAGTCATGCCACTAAGTAGCGTGCCTACTAGTCCCACTCGTGATGCATCGGTGGGATATCGAGAAGGATGCATTTGAATCACTAAACGTACCTAATTAAGAAAACCTCTCAACTGTGATCGGGTCCCATCAAATTTCATAGGAACGCCGATCTTGGGTTCTTTGTGAGTCGCCTGAGCGCTTGAGCCTCGTTGTTGTAATGATACAATAGTCGCTTCAAGTTGTTGCACACATAACGTCAGTTACCCGTGTTGTTGTTTTTCTAGAGCTATTTGCTGAAGGTTCCCCAACAGACGATGATTTTCTTGTTCTAGTGCTACAAACTTCTCTTTTAAGCATTGGAGCTCCAAAAAAATAGATTGGTATTCATGTGCGCTAACAGTTGCCATTTACTAGGGAGGATAAGATGATTAGTATGAAGGGAATGAGGGATAAGAGGATGATTGAATTCGGTTCAAACTGTCAGGAATAGTACAAAAAACAGAGACAGAATTAGTACTAGAGAAGGAAAGTACTATGAGGATTAATACTAAGAGGAAAGGGAGTGTGTAAGACTCACGAGAGAGATAGATAGATAGATTATATTATCGTCTTTGGAGGTCAAATATGACCTATGAGACCAAAAATATTATATTTCACGTGATACGTGTGAAGGTGAGTAGCGACTCTCAATGTTCAAGAACTTTACCAATGAATGTTGCAATCAAGAGTGCACATCGTGGTTGTGAGAGAAATTCATGCAAAGATTGGTCTCGATTGAAGAGATGTGGAAAGCATGATCGAATATGATCAAAGGCAGAGCATTGTATCAAAGTGTGATACTCAGACTCTCGAACTTGTTTAGGGCAAAGTGTGCATAGTCGGCCACTCTCATCACTTGTGCCCCAACTCCCTGTCTCACATCTCAATGCGTGCGACCTAAGTCACATGGAAGCAATGGTTCGAATGGCAGATATCGGGATGGACTCTAACATGTATCGATGTGTACGACTTCCCCATTCCGCGAAGAATATGGTTTTGTACTTAGGTGTAACATTTGTAGTATAATGTATGAAGCGTGAGCCACCACATTTGTCCCATGTCATGATACATTGGAGTTGCAAAAAGGCCTCATTTACAGAGGAATCTAGTGACGCATCATGAAGCAAGTGTCTTGCATCCCATCTACCAAACCATTTATCTAAATATTGCATCCAACCGGAATACAAAATTTTGCTTTTATGCATCTTTTGGATCTTTTTGCTTGCTTCCCATGCAATTCTAGGAAGTCGATGTGAGGGGGTTTTTTGAACCTTAAGCATGTATTCAACAACCCTTTCCATGGCCATGATCTCAATGGGAAGTGATCCCGCTCAAGGAGGAGGAGGGTGTAGGGCATTTGTTTCTTAACTTGTAGAAACTTTGTAAGAAAATGTTTTTGGACATTTTCAAACTCTTTCCACGTAGATTTAGGGATGCTACCGCCCCGTACTTCCACGCCATAGAGAAGAACTGGGGTCACCAAAGTGTCAAAAAGATATTTCTTGAGGACCCAACACTTAATATCTCCAAGATTGCATGTGTTCTCGAATGCATAATATGCTCGCTTACCCACCTCTAGGCGGCGTGCAGCACATTCATTCCATTTATAATTTGAAGGAACATCAAGGCCAAGATATTTGAAGCTTTCCACACATTCAAGTGGCTCATTGTTGTACATAATGCATGGTTTATCTCTTTTTTGACTCTTCACAAGCATAATCTTTGTTTTAGAGCTATTGACACTTAATCTAGTATGCATGCAAAAAAATTCCAATGCCTTCATAAGCTTTTGTGCATCTCCTGAAGTATTTGCAAAAAGCACTACATCATTTGCATATAACAAAAGCATAATCACAACATTCCTAATGGC
Organism: Azolla caroliniana; assembly: GCF_043228905.1. Taxonomy (NCBI): domain Eukaryota; kingdom Viridiplantae; phylum Streptophyta; class Polypodiopsida; order Salviniales; family Salviniaceae; genus Azolla; species Azolla caroliniana. Next base: position 8,073,540 of record NW_028230442.1, on the reverse strand, counting down.
AACTTCTTCAACACATTCTTCCTTTACAAACTAGGTAACCATTTCGTCTAATTCATCAATGCATAGACCAAATAATGTTGGTGAGAGTGGGCATCCTTGATTACCACCAATAGTGCTATTGAAAAATTCTGAAAGTCTATCTCTCATATGCACACAACATATAACCTTCTCATATATTCGGGAAATTGCAAGCATATATTCACTTGGCACCTCAAGTTCTTCCATCCACCTCCAAAGATGCTCACGAGGTACCATATCAAAAGCTTTCTTGAAGTCTACAAAGCAACAATATAAACCTTTACCTCTAAGGCGACTTCCCTCCATTAATACTCGAAGAGTGACAAGATGATCAATGGTGCTATGGTGTTTTCGAAAACCAACTTGTCCATAATCTCTCTTACCATTTTTTTCTGCCCATACACTTATCTTTGATTCCATTATACATCCAAACAGTTTTGCCATTAATGAGCCAACCATGATGGTTCGATAGTTGTTTACATTATTTACATCTTCGCCTTTATGTAAAGGTTTGATCCAATTTGTAGTCCAATCATATGGCATACCATGTTGCAATGCATCATTAAACATATCGCATATCCATATATGTATGTGCTTCCTTTCCCGTCCATTTGAGCATTTCAGCTTTTATGCATTGAAGATCGCTTGCCTTTCGAGAGACCAATTTCTTAAGTCCTATGCATATATCTTCAATTGTAAAGAAGGGAGACATATGTGAAAGAGAACCATAACACATCATCTTTCCAGCAAGAGATAACTCATATAAATTCTTACAATGCATAGACAAGTCATGAAGAGTTAAGTCACCATAACTCTCAACACATTTCCCCTTTAGATTTCCCCAAAATTTAGCACATGCATGTGCTTTCTCTTGCGTTTATAGAAGCTGTTGAGTAACTTCCCATATTCGTCTCTTTCTTTGAATAAGCCTTTTATAGTCATGCAAATGCTTTTGGTAATTTTCTTTATCCTTAACTACATCCAAAACCATAAGGCACTTTCGAGCTTCATGACATTCTTTATCAAACCATTTTTTCTTACATTTTTTGGTGCATTTCCATGATGTGCGGTTGATCGAAAAACATTTGTTCGTACAAGACAGAATGACATTCTTAAAAGCTTCCCATTTGCATTCTAGTGTGGCACCATGTTTTGTCTTTGTCATTTGTAACATATCCTCAACCATCTTGGAATACATGGGCGCTCGCTTAAGATTCATGCTCAAGTGTGTTTGTTTATTATCTTTAATGACCTTCTCGCAATCAAACCTATGCATAGAGAGATCAATACATAAATTCCTATGATCGTATTCCGGTGTCCATTCCCCTGGTGAGAATTTATGTATACGATCCAAAATACCTTCGGAAAGTAGCACATAGTCAATCACACTATTTCCATTGTGTTTTCTACATGTAAAGCCGTTAGTATTGGGCCATAAGGAAACACCATTTGCAACAAGCAATCCGGTACTATTGCACATTTGTAGGAGTAGTTTCCCAAATTGGTCTGGACCTTTTTAATCGCTAGAAGACTATACATTTGCATATCCTCTTGCATCCTTGAGATATGTGGCATGAAAGATTCTTGTGAATCAAGTTGGAAACTTCTTGTACGAGCATTCATGTCACCAAAGAAATAACTTCCCCTTTGGATTTGAAATAAGCAATATCATCTTCTAGATTTGCAAAAGGTTAATCTTTATCCAAACAAGCATAGAAGTTAGAATCTTGATGAGGAATGTAACATCCAATGACAAAAGTGGGCAAATCATTAGGTGTTTCTATTTTGACCCATATGTAGCATTTATGTTCATCATTTTTTACGATTGACACATATTTCTCTATTTCCTTCTTAATCAAACATGCCACCCCTCCTTGTCCTCGTCTTTGTCTTGGATTTTTCTCCCATATCAGAGAGTGTACATTATAGTTTCCTAAACCTTGAATCCTTTGAGTATCATGCTCCCATGTTTCAACAAGAAGTGTGATATCCGAGTCATCGATGAACTCCTCTATGCCGAGTCCCGCATTCCATGGGTATCCATTGTAATTCCAAAAACATAGTCGTGAAAGACGTGGTTTAGTCTCATAAGTCACGTGTCCCTATTTGCCTACATTTCCATCTTTAAGCACATCCTTAACCTTATTTTTCAATATTTCTTCATATGCTTTACGACGGGCATTTTGTTGTGAGATAGTACGATCTTCACTCACAAAGCATTGCATACCTTTGAGGTATACCCAACTATTTTCGAGTATGATTCGCCGCTTTGTATCATCCGTCATTGTGCATACAATGGGTCTTTCTCCGGAGCGAGTAACACCATGTTTCCCAACTTGGTGTGCCCCATATACATTCACATCCGACATCCCATAATGCATGCTAAAAAATTCACCAATGGCCTTTCCAAGGGAAGCGGGTGTTTCCATACTCTCCTCTTTAATCCCACGGGTAACAATGTTCTTTGATCTTCATTCACGCTCTTTCAATTCTCAGGCATCTATGCTTTCTATATTCTTCTCTTGATGCATCACATGCATATTAGATGAGTTTGATACCCCATCCCCACCACATACATCTGCCCATGATTTCGTTGTACATACATTTTTCATCTCACTTACATCCCGCCTCATCGTGTCTAATTTTTCTTCTTTTAATGCTTCCTTTAACTCAATCTTATTAAGGCACTCATTTGTTTCGAAAGAAGCTCTTTTACATTCTTGAATCTCTTTTTCAAGTTTTGCAACCACTTTCTTAAGAATTTCATTCTCAATGGCAATAGTTTGGAGCTTAGCATTCTCTTTCATTAACATCCTAACCTCTCTCACCTTGCATGTTTATGGTTTCTTGAAGAGAGATCAAGTGACTCATAAGCATTTTGTCCATTGTGTTTATTGCATTGGAATCAAAATTTGTTGGTGATTTCGGTTCATTATCAATCATACTCCCGAACTTTGAGGCGCTCTTACAAGTGTGTCATTGTAGGACCAAACCCTATGAGAAGAGAGAGAGGGAGAGAGGGAGAGAGGGAGAGAGAAAATGTACCTTTCACATGATTTAGGGCTTCAAAATCTACCTTGCGTTTGAGAGAGAGAGAGAGAGAGAGAGAGAGAGAGAATGATGATTACAAGTGATATATTATATGAAGAGTGAGTACAAGAATAGCTAGGAGGCTTAAGACTGGCGTTGAACCGAATTGGTTTGAAATAATGCCTTGTGCCTCTTTTTATAGTGCTGTCAAGAGTACTCCTGAAGTTTCTAGAATGTTCCAGAGAAATCTGGAATATACATCAATTTTCTATAGTGAAATAGTAAATGAAAACAATATTCTTTGTATTACAATGTATAGTTGAATGGTAGGGCTTTAACCCATGTGACACAAGGTCATGGGTTAAAATCCTTTTCATGCCATACCATGATATATCATGACAACAACTAGCCAAGAACCCTGTGTTCCATGCTCGGATGAAGCACATAGCAACGGGTCACATAGAAGTGCTCGGATGAAGCACATAGAACTTTGGTATGTCCGGACGGATCGGCAGGTTGCCAACATCTTCACCAAGGCACTTGGAATCGAAAGCTGCAACATCTTTTGGAGATTCTTGGTATTCAGCATCTCGACATGCCACACTTGAGGAAGATGCTTGGTCTTCAGCATCTCAACATGTCGCACTTGAGGGGGAGAACCGGTACTGGTACAGGGAAAACCGGAACAGAAAGCGGGAAAGCAGGAAATGGCACCAGACGAGAGGTCAGAGAGAAGGAAACAACTGATACAGGGGGAGACAAGAAGAAGAAGGAAGTCGAGTCAACTGAAGAAGTCGGGACATCCAAACAAGTCGGAACAAGCGGCGACGATGGCACAGTCAAGAAGGACAGAGCCGATCGGAAGAAGAAGGCCAAGAGCCAGACGTGGTCTGATGTGGTAAAGGGCCTAAAGATTGAAGACGAATTGGAGACAGCCAATTCAAACACGAACTGGAATGAATCGGAGGCACCCAATTCGGGAGGGGAGTTCGATTAGAAGAAACCGGATCAACTAAAGGCCAAACAGATGAGCGGGTAGCAGAAGTCGACACCGACACGAAGAAACTGACGGGCCGAGAAATGCCAGAGTCGCAACAACGAAGGAGCTAAGATGGGCTTTATGAGCAAACAAGCTCATCAAGAAGGTCGAGGTGCACGGGACCAGACGGGTCGTGGAAAGCGGAACCGAACAGGTCGAGGAGTGTGAACGAGGTGAGAAGACACTAGAAGAAGCCGACCGCAAGGTTCAGCAGACACTAACTCAGCGATCCGACCTCACGTTGAGCTTGAGGGGGAGTGTTGAGTGGACAAGCTCAACCGGATCCGGATCGGTTGAATAAGCTAGAGCCAGATCGATATCCAGAACGGAGAACCGGATAGGTATCCAGATCGGAGAGACGGATAGGATGGTAACTGATAGGTAGTTAGAGGTCTACAATCTTGGCCAAGTATGTAGGAAAATTCCTTGGAGTTAGTGTCAGTCGCTCGTGTGAGCATTGAAGTACTTGTCAGTACTTTTGTCAGTCCTTTTAAGGACTTGTATAAAAAGTGTTCTAAAGCACATTGTATGTATAGAGTGTTATTATTTTGAGTTGAGTTCATGATGTTCTGCTTGTTGGGAGACAAGTCCCTCCAGATGGAAAGGGAGAAGAACAGTGCTGATGAACTGTTGAGCGGCAAGCTCAACCGGAGCCGGATCGGCTGAATAAGCCGAAGCCGGTAAGCGAGACGGATCGGGCGAAACGGATCGGTATGACGGTGAGCAACCGAACCGGCAAGCAGTGGAGGCCGGGTGCAATCTGTAACCGGCAGTCCAATCGGAAGCCTAGTATAGGATAGACTACTAGGTAGCTATAGTCTCGTAGTAAGTGTCAGATGCTCGTGTGAGCATTGAAGTACATGGTACTTTTGTCAGTCCCAAGAGGACTTGTATAAATAGTGCTACTTAGCACAGTGTGTATACAGAGTTTTGATATAATTTGGAAATTGGGTTCTGCTCTCTCTGTCTCTCTCTCTCTCTCTCTCTCTCTCTCTCTCTCTCTCTCTCTGTTGTTCTCTGTTTTACGCTTCCGCAAACACTCACGTTCACATGGTATCAGAGCGCGAGGGTTGAGAACCTCTGCTGCAGACATTTACTCTTGAGAAGAAAACCCTAACAGGTCGAAAACAGACACAGTAGAAGACATGGATAGAGGCATGGCTACGTCGCTCCCGGTGGAGAAGCTCGACAGGAGCAACTACACATCCTGGTCTTACAAGATGCACCAGTACCTGCTTGGACACGGGTACTGGAGTTATGTCGAAGGAGCGAATAATGCGGCGCCCGACTCGGCACACAAGGACTTCCCGGTATGGGAACAAGCGGCAAGCAGGGTGATGTACTGCTTCGCGTCCAGTGTCGGCGATCAGCTGCTTAGCCACATCCGTGACGCCAAGACACCGAAGGATGCTTGGGGGAACCTGAAAAAGGTTTTCGCCACAAGCACCACTGCCCGGAAGCTGCAACTTAGACAGGAGTTGAGCAATGTTCGACCGAAGAACATGTCTGTGGCAGACTACACGGGCCGGATAAAGGAGATCTGCGACTCGCTCGCCTCTATCAATGTTACTGTAGAGGAAGACGAGATGGTGCAGGTATGTCTCGGAGGCCTGGCGTCCAAGTTCGGAGCGTTCCGGACTGCGGTGTGTACAAGGGAGAATACCCCCTCATTCTTCGACTTACAATCGATGCTCCTTGTAGAGGAGAACCACGCCGGTGCATCTACCAATGCATCCCCGGACAGCCGAATGCTGTACACGGGAACGGATCGGCTCCGTGGGCGTGGTGGAAGAGGTGGGTGGCTACGCAATGGAGGCGGCCGGCAAGAGCAGGAACGGAGGCACTATGAGCGTGCCGACAGCAGTTCCGAGACTTCCACAAGCAGGGGGAGTCAAGGCGGTGCTGGAGGCCGGCAAGACAAATCCACTACGGAATGCTGGTACTGTGGCAAAAAAGGCCACAGGGAAAGCGAGTGCTGGAGAAAGCGTGCCGATTCGGACAAATCCGGATCCGGCAAGACCGGTAAGGATGGCCGGCAAAACTCGCACTACGCAAACGGATCAGGAAGATCCAGAACCGGAAAGGCCAGCAAGGGGCCAGCCTTGGTGATGAATCACAAGGAAAACTCAATGAAGAAGACCACTTCCAAAACGGAGGAAGTGTGGTATGTTGATTCTGGCGCGTCGAACCACATGACGAGCCACAAAGAGTGGTTCTCCTTTCTGGAGAAACCGGATCAACCAGGAGTAGTCGAAACCGGAGACGACACTCCTCACCCAATCGTGCACGTCGGAGAAGTCCCTCTAAGCCACGTTGGACAGAAAGGGAAGTTGATGAACGTATTACACGTTCCGACAATCACGAAGAACCTGGTGTCCGTCGGTCAGATTGTCGACCAGGGGATGCAGGTGCGGTTTACGCACCTCGGGTGCTTCATTGAGGATGAGGGCGAAGTCATTGCGCAAGGGCGCAGAGACGGGAGGATGTTTATCCTCAACACCAATGACTTTGGCACCGCTCTGTTCGCGAATCGACAGAAGGTCGAGTCAGACATCGACCTGTGGCACAAGCGGATAGGCCACGTCAACTACCGGAGGCTTCAAGACCTGCATACGAAACAAGTCGTTGTCGGTTTGCCGAAGTTCAACGGCCGGAGAGCCGAAATTTGTGAAGCCTGCCAACTTGGGAAGCAACACCGGCTTCCATTGCCCACCGAACAGAACCGGAGCCGCAACAAGCTTGATCTCATCCTTTCGGATGTGTGGGGACCGGCACAAAGTGTAAGCCTTGGCGGGAGTCAGTACTTCATCTCCTTCACCGACGACTATACACGACATACTTGGATCTACCTCATTGAGCGGAAGAGCGAAGTCTTCGACTGTTTCCGGAGCTTCCAGAAGATGGTGGAACGGGAATCGGAGAGGAAGATCAAATGCCTTCGGTCGAATGGCGGAAAGGAATATTTTTCTGGCCAATTCACTAGTTATCTGTAGCAGAAGGGAATTCGGCGAGAGTTCAGCTGCAGATACACACCGGAGCAAAACGGTGTGGCCGAAAGGAAGAACCGTACACTCGTCGAAGCGGCAAGGGCAATGCTGGAGGAAAAGAGCATGCCCCGCCGGGTTCTACTGGGCGGAGGCGGTCCAGACGGCCGTCTACATACAAAACCGCATTGGTGACAAGGTGTCAACTCATGAGCTGTATTTCAGGCGCAAGCCGAACTTAAGACACCTTCGGATATTCGGCAGCATAGCGTATGTGCATGTGCCGGATCAGAAGCGGAGAAAGCTGGATGCAAAATCGGAAAAATGCATCCTAGTCGGCTATGCTCAAGAGCAAAAGGGGTATAAGTGCTATAACCCCCGGACGAAGGAAGTCCGAGTAAGCCGGGATGTCGAGTTCGATGAATTGGCATCCTGGTACTCCATACCGACTCCGACTTCCGATCCCGACCCAATGCCGGAAGATCAGGCCAGTGAGCCTGAATCAGCCCTGGCAGAGGATGATGAAGCCGGGACTCAAGATGAGAGTCCGGAATCGTTACAGTTGAGTGGACCGAACGAGCGACTGAGTCGGTTGGACCAGTCGGATGAAGAGACGGCAAGTGGTGGTGACTCTGCCGTGTTCACCCCGCGCAAGGAACCGAGGAAACGGTTCACGCGCAAAGAGAAGGGGAAGAGGAAGATGCCGGAATTCGAAACCGGCAACGATGAGTTGGATCGGTGCGTATCCGACTCCGGAAAGGAGAAAGGTAGATCTTCGGCAACGAAGACCGAACTGGCCAAGAAAGGCCTCAAATCGGGTGACGGTGCGTTGCACCGATCAACCCCTCAGAAGGATCCCGTCATGCGGTACGGGTACAATGAATACATGGCAGATCATTATGCATACATGACTAAAGTGACAGAAGTGCGTGAGCCGGAGAGCTACGCAGAAGCGGCAAAGGACGCAAATTGGCGTGCCGCTATGGACGAAGAAATGCGGGCACTCGATGCCAACGAAACTTGGGACCTAGTTGATCCTCCCCGTCACTATAAACCGATCGGATGCAAGTGGGTGTACAAGGTCAAGTACAACGCCGACAGTTCTGTTAACCGGTACAAAGCCCGGTTAGTGGTGAAGGGATACGCGCAGACCCACGGAATCGACTACGATGAGACCTTCGTTCCTGTGGCGAAGATGACGACGGTTCGTGTGGTACTGGCGGTTGCTGCGGCAAGGGGGTGGCATCTTCACCAGATGGATGTGAAGAACGCCTTCCTTCAAGGAGAGATTGAAGAAGAAGTCTTTATGACTCAGCCCCCCGTATTTCAATCGGAGATGAACAAGTCAGTGGTATGCCAACTGAAGAAGTCGCTTTACGGCTTGAAGCAAGCCCCCCGAGCCTGGAACGCGAAGATCACGCACCGGTTGCATAAGCTGGGGTTTGCTGTCTCTAAGTCGGACTCTTCGTTGTTCATCCGGCAAGGTTCTGACGGTCCGGTATGTATACTCTTGTATGTGGATGATTTAGTCATCACCGGACCGGGTCTTCCCGAAATCAACCGCGTCAAGTCCCAGTTGTCGAACACATTCGAAATGAAGGACTTGGGGGACCTTCATTATTTTCTTGGGATCGAAGTGATCCGGACCCCCGAAGGCATATTGCTCTCACAACGACATTACGTGTTGAATATGTTGTATAAGTTCGGCATGACGGATTGCCGACCTGTGTCCACACCCCTGGATCGGAACCAGAAGCTCCGTCCCAACTCCGGACCGGCCTGCAATGAGAAACGGTTCCGACAGGTGGTCGGAAGCCTGATTTACTTAACCATCACCCGACCCGACATCAGCTATCTGGTCGGCATGGTAAGTCAGTTCATGCAGAAGCCGACCGTGGAGCACCTTCAATGCGCGCAACGAATATTACGGTATGTCAGCGGCACTAAGGATCGGGGACTTCTATACCGGCGAGGTATACCCGAAGAGCTTGTCGGTTACACAGATGCTGACTAGGCCGGCGATGCGTCTGATCGCCGCTCCACTTCCGGATACATGTTCTCCATAGATAGCGCGGTCGTTGCGTGGAGCAGCAAGAAGCAGCCCACAGTGGCTTTGTCAAGCACTGAGGCTGAGTACCGGGCTGCTACCGTTGCCACTTGTGAAGCCATCTGGCTTCGGTGACTGCTGCAAGACTTGCAGATCGAGGTACCAACCCCGATCCCGATTTACTGCGATAACATGAGCAGCATGCAGCTCGCCAGGAACCCTGTGTTCCATGCTCGCACAAAGCACATCGAGGTGCACTACCACTTCATGCGTGAGCGGGTCCTGAGCGGTGAAGTTGACCTACGGTATGTTCATACGGATCGGCAAGTTGCCGACATCTTCACCAAGCCACTCGGATCGGACAAGTTGCAGCACTTTACCGACATGCTTGGTATTCAGCATCTCGACGTGCCGCACTTGAGGGGGAGAAGCAAGGGCACAGTCTCTATCGAAACGGGCAAAGGCCAAAAAACTATTGAACCCGTCAGTAAGAGGAGAGCCGAAAGAAGAGGAGACAAGAAGATGAAGGAAGCCGAGTCGACGAAGGAAGTCGACACATCCGAACAGGTCGGAGCAAGCGGCTGTGAAGAAGAGTTGTGCACTCAGGAAGAGAAGTGCATGCTGTGCAGAGGTCATCACGACAGTACTAACCATGATGCGGAGTCGAATGAAGAATTCGATTTCGGTTCACCGGCTGAAGAAGCCGAGGGAAGCATGGAGAAGGCCAAGACTCGGAAGTGGTCCGATGTGGTGAGAGGCCTGAAGCCGGAAGTCGAATCGAAGTGTACCGATTCGGACAAGAGATGGAACGAGTCGGAGACAGTTGACTCGGATCAACAGATGGATCTGGACGAGTCGGATCGTCTGAAGGCCAAGGGGACACGGACACAGCGGATGTCGATGCCATCGTGGGAGAACCGATGGATCGGCAAGCGACGGAATCACAGCAGCGTGAGTGCTGAGATGGGCCTATTGAGCAAACATGCCGACCGAGAGGGTCGAGGCGCGCAGAACCAAAGGGGTCGCGGCAAACGGGACCGGACCAGACGAGGAGCGCAAACAAGGCGGAGTGACGCCAGGAGAAGTCAGTTGGAAGAACCGACTGCCACAAAGGCCGACACTACGACCCCACCTCAGGTTGAGCTTGAGGGGGAGTGTTGAGCGGCAAGCTCAACCGGAGCCGGATCGGCTGAATAAGCCGGAGCCGGTAAGCGAGACGGATCGGGCGAAACGGATCGGTATGACGGTGAGCAACCGAACCGGCAAGCAGTGGAGGTCGGGTGCAATCCGTAACCGGCAGTCCAATCGGAAGCCTAGTATAGGATAGACTACTAGGTAGCTATAGTCTCGTAGTAAGTGTCAGATGCTCGTGTGAGCATTGAAGTACATGGTACTTCTGTCAGTCCCAAGAGGACTTGTATAAATAGTGCTACTTAGCACAGTGTGTATACAGAGTTTTGATATAATTTTGAAATTGGGTTCTGTGCTCTCTCTCTGTGTTGTTCTCTGTTTTACGCTTCCACAAACACTCACGTTTATCCAGCCCGTGTAGTCTGCCACGGACATGTTCTTCTGTCGATT